>NW_023189600.1:0-6026 GCF_002007445.2 Ailuropoda melanoleuca | reverse complement strand
GTCCTTAAATTTGTATGGAACCAGAAAAGGCCCCGAATCTCCAAGGAACTGTTGAAAAGGAAAAACAAAGCTGGGGGCATCACAATGCCGGATTTCGAGCTGTACTACAAAGCTGTGATCACAAAGACAGCATGGTCCTGGCACAAAAACAGACACATAGACCAATGGAACAGAATAGAGAACCCAGAAATGGACCCTCGGCTCTTTGGGCAACTAATCTTTGATAAAGCAGGAAAAAACATCCGGTGGAAAAAAGACAGTCTCTTCAATAAATGGTGCTGGGAAAATTGGACAGCTACATGCAAAAGAATGAAACTTGACCACTCTCTCACACCATACACAAAAATAAACTCCAAATGGATGAAAGACCTCAATGTGAGACAGGAATCCATCAAAATTCTAGAGGAGAACATAGGCAACAACTTCTATGACATCGGCCAGAGCAACCTTTTTCACGACACATCTCCAAAGGCAAGAGAAATAAAAGATAAAATGAACTTATGGGACTTTATCAGGATAAAGAGCTTCTGCACAGCCAAGGAAACAGTCAAAAAAACTAAGAGACAGCCCACGGAATGGGAGAATATATTTGCAAAGGACACCACAGATAAAGGACTGGTATCCAAGATCTACAAAGAACTTCTCAAACTCAATACACGAGAAACAAATAAACAAATCATAAAATGGGCAGAAGATATGAACAGACACTTTTCCAATGAAGACATACAAATGGCTAACAGACACATGAAAAAATGTTCAAAATCATTAGCCATCAGGGAAATTCAAATCAAAACCACACTGAGATACCACCTTACGCCAGTTAGAATGGCAAAGATAGACAAGGCAAGAAACAACAATTGTTGGAGAGGATGTGGAGAAAGGGGATCCCTCCTACATTGTTGGTGGGAATGCAAGTTGGTACAGCCACTCTGGAAAACAGTGTGGAGGTCCCTTAAAAAGTTAAAAATTGAACTACCCTATGACCCAGCCATTGCACTACTGGGTGTTTACCCCAAAGATACAGACGTAGTAAAGAGAAGGGCCATATGCACCCCAATGTTCATAGCTGCATTGTCCACAATAGCCAAATCATGGAAGGAGCCGAGATGCCCTTCAACAGATGACTGGATTAAGAAGCTGTGGTCCATATATACAATGGAATATTACTCAGCTATCAGAAAGAACGAATTCTCAACATTTGCTGCAACATGGACGGCACTGGAGGAGATAATGCTAAGTGAAATAAGTCAAGCAGAGAAAGACAATTATCATATGATTTCTCTCATCTATGGAACATAAGAACTAGGAAGATCGGTAGGGGAAGAAAGGGATAACAAAAGGGGGGGTAATCAAGGGGGAATGAAGCATGAGAGACTATGGACTCTGAGAAACAAACTGAGGGCTTCAGAGGGGAGGGGAAGGGGAATGGGACAAACTGGTGATGGGTAGTAAGGAGGGCACCTATTGCATGGTGCACTGGGTGTTATACGCAACTAATGAATCATTGAACTTTACATCGGAAACCGGGGATNTTACATCGGAAACCGGGGATGTACTGTATGGTGACTAAAAGAATATAATAAAAAAACATTAAAAAAAAAAAAAGAAGTTATCTGGTCAAAGTCTTTGTGCACAGACCCTTCCTGTGTGTATGTATGTGAGCTTCTATGCATGTGACTATGGAGATTATTGTTACATAAGAATGTATTCTGAGCATGTATGCAAAAAACATCAGTACAAGCTGCAATTCCTTTTGGCAGTTGTTTGGACAACACAACCATTTATCTTGCATGCTCAGCTCATCAGGATGAAGGCTAAATTATCAAAATGACAGATCTTATATATGAGGGAAATACAATCAGGTCTACCCTGAAAGTTTGATTCAGAAGAAAAAATTACAAGAGGCTAATCAAGGTCCTTCCACTCATAATTTTCTAGGAATCCTTGTGCAGGATGCTTGATGGATCCTTGCACAGGATGCTTGATATATTAAAACCTAAAGGAGGCTCATGGGAGGAAGTATCCACCAGCAGAAAGTCTCTAAGGTGAGAGTGTGCTTGGTCTGCTTGAGAAACAGCCAGGAAGTCTGTGTTTCTGGAGGTATTCAGGGGGTAGAAAAAAGGAGATGAAATGAGAAGGGAAAATGAGAGCAGATTGCAGAGGACAGTGGTTCACAGCCTTGGATGCCCATTAGCATTACTTGAGGACTTTTCAGCAAGTATCAGTGCCCCAACCACAAAACCAATGAAATCAACATTTTGGGGCACCAAACCCCAACATGAGTATTTCTTTAAAGCATTGTGTCCAATGTGAGCCAAGATGGAGAATCTCTTGTAGATGACTTTGATGGAAACCACTAGAACAGGGATTTGGAGCAGTGGAGTATCTAATCTCACTTAGGTTTTCAAGCAGTTCCTCTACTGGGAGAACAGACTGTAAGGGGACAAAAGCCAGAACTGGTTTTAGAATATCTTTTGCAGGGTACCTGGGTGGCTCAGTCGGTTAAACGTCTGCCTTCAACTCAGGTAATGATACTGGGGTCCTGGGATTGAGTCCTGCATCAGACTCCCTGCTTGGTGGGGAGTCTGCTTCTCACTCTGCCCCTCCCCTCCACCCATGTGCGCTCTTTCTCTCTCTCTCTCACAAAAATAGATAAAATCTTTTAAAAAAAATCACACATATGTGATTGTGTTGTTTTAGCAAAGTGGGTGATACCATATATATATGTGTGCCTGTACATATATTAAAATATATAAATATATTAAATACATTAATATAAAATATGTCTATATTTGTGTGTGTGTATATATATACATAAATAACACTAAAACTTATTTTCTCACTTAATAATACTTCATGTATATCTCTCCCAGGAAATACAGAGCTATTTTTAAATAGCTAGATAATATTTCACAGAATGGAAATATTATTCAACTTTTTTAGCTCTCAGTAAACATTTTTGGGAGGTTTTTGCCTCTAGAAACACTGGGGGAAAAAATAACCCTGTACATTTATCCTTACATCCTGATACTTTGATTATTGCAGGACACATTTCTCTGAAGGCCTGAATAAAGTAAATGACTATTAAAAAAGTTTCTTCCAATCTCTTTTTGATAAATCCACTCAGACACTTGTAATCTTAAACTCAGACTTTGGCTTCTTCATTTTATTAATTTATTTACTCTCCAAATACATATTTAATGCTGTTAACACACCTGATCCTGAGACACTTTCCTAGATCCTATATTTTGAGTTGGTATTTAAACTTCAAAATAGTTCTTAATAAATAAGAACCTCTACATATACCTCCATCCAATTTACCTCCCATTGCCTACTATATTAGCTAAACACCAAGTAAGCTTTTCAGGCCTTAATCTGTGAAAAGTAATAAACTATTTCTAGAAATCACCTTGTTTGCCTTGGGTTGGGACTTTCATTTTTCAAGAGAAAACACCTTGTGGAAGGGGCACATTATGAGTAGAAAGACCTTGATTAGCCTCTTGTCATCTTTCTTCCCCAAATCAAACCCTAAAGCAAGACCACACTGCATTTCCTTCATATATAAGTAGATTGCTTTTTGAAAATTTCTTTCACTCTGGTGAGCTGAAGGTCCAAGATAATGGTCGTGTAGGTTTACCAACATCCCGAGGGAATGAGTAGTATTGGTGGATTTCTCACATACATGTTCAGAGCACACTCTTTTCATAAACTCTCACATATATGGAAGAGCTAGTGATGCAGATAGCTGCCTTTCACATATATTTATATAGAATGCCATTTTCTGATTATAACAAGGACATATTCTTTGCAATTGTTGGAAGGCAGAGTTCCAATGTGAATAGTCATCAGTACCCAATCAGAGGCAATACAACAGAAGAGGCACTGCATTAATGAAGATCATGATCTTCAGAGTCAGAGACATGGATCCAAAGCCTGGCTCTACCTCACACCTGAATGTTGACTTTGAGTAAGTTAGTAAGGCCTATAAAATCCCGCTCCCTTCATCCACAAATGCTAATATACATACTTAACTCTTATGGTGGTTGCTATCATTAAATGAGTATTAAACAGAGTATGGCACTTGCCAAATAGTAAATACTCAGCAGATATCTATTATAATGGTCAAAGGAACTTCAACTTTCCCATTAGTCCTTTTATCATGCAGAAATAGCTTATATTAAAAAGTATTATATAAAACTACCAAAGGCTTAGGAAAAACAGCCATGAAATAAAATAAAGAATATACATCGAGAAGGTGGTGAAGCTCCTAAAACAGCAAGCTCAGAATAGAATAAAGACCCAAAGATAGTCCATAAAACATACTTCAGAGATGTATTGTGAATCCAGGAATCAAAAATAACAAAATTAGGGGCGCCTGGGTGGCACAGCGGTTAGGCGTCTGCCTTCAGCTCAGGGCGTGATCCCGGCGTTATGGGATCGAGCCCCACATCAGGCTCTTCTGCTATGAGCCTGCTTCTTCCTCTCCCACTCCCCCTGCTTGTGTTCCTTCTCTCGCTGGCTGTCTCTATCTCTGTCAAATAAATAAAATCTTTAAAAAAAAAAATAACAAAATTAAAAGTACAAGTAAAAAGACAAATCGGGGGGAGGAGACCAAGATGGCGGAGGAGCAGGAGGCTTAAATTTCGTCTGGTCCCAGGAATGCAGCTAGATAGCTATCAGACCATTCTGAAGACCTACAAACTCAACTGGAGAATGAAGAAAAGAATAGCAGCAACTCTAAGAACAGAATAGCCACCACTTTCTTCAAGGAGCCCAGTTTAAAACAGGAGTTGAGCTCCAGCTCGGCGTTCCAAGATGGCAGAGGAGCAGGAGACCAAAAGTTCGTCTGGTCCCAGGAATTCAGCAAGAGAGCTACCAAACCATTCCAAATACCTATGAATGCAACTGGAGAATGAAGAAAAGAGTAGCAGAAACTCTATGAACAGAAAGGTAACCACTTTCTGCAAGGAGGAGAAAAGATAGAGGAGGAGTAGGCGACCCTTTCTCAGCTGGTCCGAATCGAGCTGGATATCTACCAGACCATTCTGAACACCCACAGAACCAGCCTGAGATGCAGGAAGATACATCTGGATCTCTACAAATGAACATCTCCAGTGCTGAGTATTGAGGTACGAAGTGGGGAGCTGTGAATCTGAGCACAGATATAGGAAGATAAAGGGAAGGGGGAAGGAGCCTCTGCGCTCAGGCGCCGGGAAGCAATAGCCCCTTGTGCTGTGGAGCGGGCTGGACTCTCAGACCAGCACCCGCAAGAGAGCGGACTGAGACAGTGAGTCTGGGAATGCCCGTGTCCAAACTGAAAACAGGAGCTCCCGACCACACACTTGAACTAGAGCGAAACTGAGAGCTCAGGAGTGCACGTGCGACCAGACTAAAAACTGGCGCTCCAGAGCACAGGCAAACAACACTGAAACAGGGAGCTTGGGAGCTCAGGAGTGCGCGTGGGAACCAGGGGCAGCAGGCAGTGTTAGAAGCACAAAGGACAGAGACTTACTGGCCCTGGAAGTGAGGGCTGGCACACAGGCTGTGGGGAGCACATCCCGGGTCGCTGCAGGGTTTTTAGCAGCACCAAATGAAACAGAGTTAAAGTGGCCAGAACATCAGTGTAGAGCGAACTACGATCTCTCAGCTCTGAGACAGAGGCTAGGATACGGCCACTGCTGCTCTGACTCTCAGAAGAGGCACAGCAAACCATCAGGGAAAGCCACCAGAGAACAAAAGCCTGGAAATACCGGCTCACAGGGTGCCCATCCCCATCCCCCCTTGCAGGGGACACGGAGACTCTACCCAAACAGGGTTTTCTGAGTACCGGCAGGCAGGCCCCTCCCCCAGAAGGCAGGCTGAAAAATCAAGAAGCCCACAACCCAGGGCGCCTGAGTGGTGCTGTCATTAAGTGCCCGTCTTCGGATTAGGGCGTAATCACAGCGTTCTGGAAAAGAGTCCCTCATCGGGCTTCTCTGCTGGGAGCCTGCTTCTTCCTCTCCCACTCCCCTGCTTGGGTTCCCTTT
>NW_023189599.1:354-1905 GCF_002007445.2 Ailuropoda melanoleuca | reverse complement strand
GTATTAGGATAAAAACACTCACACAGACCAATGAAACAGAATAGAGAGCCCAGAAACAGACCCACATGTATATGGTCAATTAATTATGGCAAAGCAGCCAAGAATGTACAAGGGTTATTACTGAAAACACAAGAAATAAAAAAAGTTGCAAGGCTGTGGAGAAAAGGAAACTCTTGTGCACTGTCAGTGGAAATGTAAATTAGTGCAGCTACTATGGAAAAGTATGGTGGTTCCTCAAAAAGTTAAAAATAGAACTATCTTATAATCCAGCAGTTCCACTTCTTGGTACTTACCTGAGTAAACTAAAACACTAACTCAAAAAGATATATGCACCGCCATGTTCACTGCAGCATTATGTATAATAGCCAGGATATGGAAACAATCTAAGTATCCATCAAATGATGAATGAATAAAGAAAATCTGGTCAGCGTTCCAAGATGGCAGAGGATCAGGAGACCTAAAGTTCATCTAGTCCCAGGAATTCAGCGAGAGAACTACCAAACCATTCTGAATACCTATGAATGCAACTGGAGAATGAAGAAAAGAGTAGCAGAAACTCTATGAACAGAAAAGTGACCACTTTCTGCAAGGAGGAGAAAAGATGGCGGACGAGCAGGAGACCCCTTTCTCAGCTGGTCCCAAGTCGAGCTGGATATCTACCAGACCATCCTGAACACCCACAGAATCAGCCTGAGACACAAGAAGATACATCTGGATTTCTACAAACGAACATCTCCAGTGCTGAGTATTGAGGTACGAAGCGGGGAGCTGTGAATCCACTCACAGATATAGGAAGATAAACGGAAGGGGGAGGGAGCCTCCGTGCTCGGGCTCCGGGAAGCAGTAGACACTTGTGCTGGAGAGCGGGCTGGACTCGTGGACCAGAACCCGTGAGAGAGCAGACTGAGACCGTGAGCCCGGGAGCACGTGCGACCAGACTGAAAACCGGAGCTCCGGAGCGCACACTCGAACTATACTGAAACTGAGAGCTCAGGAGTCCCCATGCAACTAGAATGAAAACCGGTGCTCCAGAGTGCACGCGAACCATACTGAAACAGGGAGCTCGGGAGCGTGCATGGGAACCAGGTGCAGCTGGCAGTGTTAGAAGCACAAAGGACAGAGATGCACTGACCCTGGAAGTGAGGGCTGGGATACCGGCTGTGGGGCGCATATCCTGGCACGCTGCAGGGTTTTTAGCAGCACGGACAGAAACAAAGTTAAAGTGGCCAGGAGAGCTCAGTGGAGAGCGAACTGTGATCTCTCTGTTCTGAGACAGAGGCTAGGATACGGCCACTGCTGCTCTGACTCTCAGAAGAGGCACAGAACACTGCCAGGGAAAGACGTCAGAGAACAAAAGCCCAGGAATACCGGTTCACATTGTGCCCATACCCACCCCCCTCACAGGGGACGGGGCAACTCTCCCCAAACAGGGTTGCCTAACTATCAGCGACCAAGCCCCTTGCCCAGAAGGCAGGCTGAAAAATCAGGAAGCCAACATCTCTAAGATCCATATAAAACAAGTGCACACTGCCTGTATCCTGGTCAATAACT
>NW_023189599.1:0-162 GCF_002007445.2 Ailuropoda melanoleuca | reverse complement strand
TGAAAATATTAATGAGAATATAGAATCTCTAAGGGCAGAAATGAGAGTGAGTCTGGCAGAAATTAAAAATGCTATGAATCAAATGCAGCCTAAACTAGATGCTCTGACAGCCAGGTTAATGAGGCAGAAGAACGAATTAGTGAATTGGAGGATGGGATGGTA
>NW_023189598.1:0-819 GCF_002007445.2 Ailuropoda melanoleuca | reverse complement strand
TGAAAGCTATGACAGCTCTGACAGCCTCGAAAGGTACAGGTGTCCTGCAGGAGAAGCTGGCACCACCCGTCGTCACAAGGCTGACATCCATATGTGACCCAGGGCTTGGCTCAGGGAAGGTGGGACAGTNTGACATCCATATGTGACCCAGGGCTTGGCTCAGGGAAGGTGGGACAGCGCAGCCCACTGCTTTTCTACACCCACCGTGTGTACAAGTCATATAATGCCTACTGCTTCATGCCAACCCTCCAAATCTCCCGTAGGTAGGTCTCTTACGGCCGCCGTAACTGGAAATGTACAAGGAGGTGAGGTCTGGGAAATGTAGTTCAGCCTAGCAGAATTGGACATGTTCCAAAGGCACCACGTGGCTAATATTTGTATACTAGGATAGGTATCACAAAGGATTTCCAGAGCCAGATCAACGAAACTGCTGAAATAGACCACTCTCTAGAGAGACTGGAAATAACTTATTCTGAATCCTTCCTTGCAATGGTATTTACTGTAAGCAATTTCTATCTGTAACTGGTCAAGCTCTTCCCCAAACTGCTAACACTGGTGGTGTGAATCTGCAAGTCACGCTGCCTTCGATTAAAGCTAATCTTATTCCAGGGGGAAGGAACAGGATTCTGGTGTGCAGTGCAGTTTGTCTTAGTGACTCTCCTGTTAAATAGTCCTTGCCCTGATGGTCCTCCAGTCTGCAGGGAAGGAAGTGCTTTGGCTTTTAATGGTCTGCTAACCAACACCGATCGGTTAACTAACCCCCTGTCCTGGGTTTCCCAGAACCCAATCTAAATGACTTGTAAACTAGGAAAACTGAAG
>NW_023189597.1:0-643 GCF_002007445.2 Ailuropoda melanoleuca | reverse complement strand
TTATTTTATTTATGTGACAGAGAGACAGCCAGCGAGAGAGGGTACAGAGCAGGGGAGTGGGAGAGGAAGAACCAGGCCCCCAGTGGAGGAGCCTGATGTGGGACTCGATTCCAGAACGCCGGGATCACGCACTGAGCCGAAGGCAGACACTTAACGACTGCGCTACCCAGGCGCCCCCAAATTTCACTAATTTCTTACTTTAATTTAGCAATTGTTTTCTCATGATTTAGATTTATTTTCCCCTGATTTCTTGAGTTGAACGATTAAAACATTTTCTCCAAGGTTTCTCATTTTCTAACACAGTAATTTCANACTCCCGAGTACAAATTTAGTACCCATCCCACACGAAATTGCTACTGGTAGTAACCATTCCTAACATTAAGAGCATATTTCCCAGTTTGCATTAAGTGAAATCTTTAGTTATCTTGCTCTTCTAACAAACACTCGTTCAGTACTATGTGCTCGACATTGTTCTGCCCCAGAGATGGAGTAATGATCTAAAGGGAGAGAAGCCTCCTGCTGGTAAAGCACCATTATTTCCCTTGCTTTGCTGACAGTGCTTTGAGTGCAGAAGATGACAGCTTCTGGGTTTCCCACTTGCAGCTCTTTATTGCTGTCTGTTCTAATTTTGCTAACAAAAGTC
>NW_023189596.1:0-1008 GCF_002007445.2 Ailuropoda melanoleuca | reverse complement strand
GTCAATTCTGTTTGATCTTGAATTCAGTTTTGTTGGGTGTTAATATGGGTCTTTTGTTTCCCTTTTCTTGGCCTATTTCTCCATCTGTTTTCAGCTATTCTTAATCTCTTTCTTGCTCCCCTCAGAGGTTTTGTTTTGTTTTGTTTTTGTTTACCCTCAGCTTAGTGTCTTTTTCCTTAAGTAGGTGAGTTCATTTTACTTATACATGTTGATGTCATCGATACGATTGGGTTTTTTCCATTTGATTTCTGTCTTCCGATTCTTTCATTGATTTCTGGTAGTTCCCTTCCTCTTTCCATTTCTTCCTCCTTCCCGNCCTTCCCTCTCTCCTTCCTTTGCCATTTGGTTTGTATTGGGTTTCTTGTGTTTTCCACCTCTGATAATTTGAAACATCATAGTCTGATTTTAATTTTACTATTGGATAATATAGATAATAGTATAGATAGTATAGATAATTATACTATCTGTATCGCTTGTAGTGGTATTCTTCAGGTTATGTTTCTCAATTTATCAGCTTCAGAGGTGGAATAGTATTTATTGTCCCCACCCCCAGGACCCCCCTCCTCCTTCCTGGACCCTGCCCATCCATGTAGTAGGGAAATTTGCTCACCTATTAACAAGGGTTGGGAAACCTTTTTTTTTTTTTTAATATAGCNAATGTAGTCTCCAGGCCCAGCGTGGAGCCCAACATAGGGCTTGAACTCATGACCCTCAGTTCAAGACCTGAGCTGAGATCAAGAGTTGGACACTCAACCAACTGAACCACCTGGGTGCCTTGGGGTTGGGAAACTTTTAATGTAAAGTGTGAGATAGTAAATATTTTTGGCTCTGTGGGCCATATGATCTCTGTTGCAACTGTTCAACTCTGCCGAGACTTTATTAGTGAATGGGTAGAGCTATGTTCAAATAAAACTTTATTTACAAAAATTGGCAGCCAGTCAGATTTGGCACTATAACCCCTGATCTATGTTACTTCCATTCTCTGCTCTCCTTGGTATGTAATTTGCA
>NW_023189595.1:0-602 GCF_002007445.2 Ailuropoda melanoleuca | reverse complement strand
GGAGTCTTTTATGGTTCCATACAAATTTTAAGATTATTTGTTCTAGTTCTGTGAAAAATGCTGTTGGTATCTTGATAAAAATTGTATTAAATCTGTAGATTGCTTTGGGTAATATACACATTTTAACAATATCTGTTCATTCAATCCATGAACAGGGAATGTCTNCATTCAATCCATGAACAGGGAATGTCTTTCCATTTCTTTGTGTCATCTTCAATTCCTTTCACCAATGTTTTATAGGGTTCAGAGTACAACTCTTTCACCTCTTTGGTTAAGTTTATTTTCAGGTATTTTATTGTTTTTGGTGCAATTGTAAATGGGATTTTTTTTCTTACTTTCTCTTTGTGACGTTTCATTATTAGTGTAGAGAAATGCAATGGATTTCTGTATATTGATTTTGTATCCCATGACATTATTGAATTAATTTATCAGTTCTAGTAGTTTTTTGGTGAAGTCTTTTCGGTTTTCCATATATAGTATCAAATCATCTGGAAATAGTGAAAATTTTACTTCTTCCTTACCAATTTGGACGGTATCCCCTTTTCTTCTCTGATTGCTGTGACTAGAATTTCCGATACTATGTTGAATAAAGGTGGTAAGAG
>NW_023189594.1:0-562 GCF_002007445.2 Ailuropoda melanoleuca | reverse complement strand
CTGGCATCATCTCTTAAATTCTTCTCCTTGCTCATTTTGGCCCAGCTTCTCTGGCCTTCTACTATTCCAAACCACATTTCTGCTCTCTGGCCTCTGACATCGTGCTTAGCTCTACCAGGAATGCTTTTGGCTACATTNATGCTTTTGGCTACATGCCCATGCACTCATTTCTTTCAAGTCAGTGCTGAAATACTACTCTCCAGAGAGGTATTTCCGGTCCTTCTTCTCTAAAATAGCATCACCCCATGTAACTCTCTAATCACTTAGACTGTTTCAGTTTTCTTCACAGCTCTCTTTACTATCTGATTTCATGTCAAGCATCTATGCGTTTATCTTATACCTTGTCAAATAGAATAGAAACCCATGAGTGCAGATTTTATCCACCTTGTTCATTGCAGTATCCACCACAAATAGAAACATAACTGCTCTGGTAATTGCTCTGTAATATTTTATGAGTATATGGATGAATGAATTAAAAACTACTGAAAATGAAAGTGCCCCTGTCAAGTTTATTGTCATTTTTATTGTTTTAGGCAATGATGATCCTCAGTGGCCATGCTAG
>NW_023189593.1:0-564 GCF_002007445.2 Ailuropoda melanoleuca | reverse complement strand
TCCATAAAGTTGGATGCAAAGAATTGGAATCCTCTGTGCTTGCCTTCCCCTGAAACCAGTCTGCCCCCGTGCGCTCCTTCCCCAGTAAGCTGTGAAATACAAGGTCTCCTTGTAATACTTTTATACATNTGAAATACAAGGTCTCCTTGTAATACTTTTATACACTGCTTGCTGCAGTTTAATATATGAGACACTGCATCATAGTCTGGAGGTTCAAAATTACCTCGAAGTAATCATTTCCTAGAGGGCTGGTAGTAAACATTCTGTCACACAGCTATAGATTGTCTCCTGTCACCATCAATCAGCCCCCAGGGAGATATTAGGGGAAATGATACGGGAATGAATTGAGAACTGGTGAACGTGGCTGCCAGGTCTCTGCAGAGGGAAACAGGCTTGGTGGCCCATGGCAGGCTGCCTGTGTGGGGGGTAAGCTCTGTCTGCACCACAGCCCGAGGCTGTGGCTGAGCCCTGGGTGGCCTGTTGGCAGAATTCGGCTCCAGGGTCATGGGATCCTTCAGCCTAATCCCGATCTCCGCCTTTTGACATCTTCTCTGCCTACTTCAG
>NW_023189592.1:0-789 GCF_002007445.2 Ailuropoda melanoleuca | reverse complement strand
CACCTTAGAAAGCATTTCATTAAAGAATGGTAAAAGTTACATGATACCACACTGATCAGGCTGAGCCAGTCATCCCAACTTCAGCAGAGATGAATGATCAAACATAAGCATGGTTGTCCAATCATTCTTAGATGTAGAGATGCCACTGGTCCTTTGTTAGATATCATTTAATTGCACAACACATCTACCTAACTGTCATCCTGATTTCAGTGGATCTTGTCAAGATAATTCTTGAAGGCATTATCCAGTGACTGAGTTAGCTGGTGTCAAAAATGAAAATATGGTTCACAGTGGGGAAGAACCCAAACCCAACAATTTATTTAGTTNGAAAATATGGTTCACAGTGGGGAAGAACCCAAACCCAACAATTTATTTAGTTAAAAAAAAAACAAACAAATACAAAGCAGGAAGCTTGAAGCCATAACAAAATGTGCTGGCCTGAGCTTAACTTTCCCAAATTAATCAAATGTGTGTTTTAAAAATATGTTGGAGAATTCCAGCATCCATGCCATGGTTTGATAATTTCCAAATTATGGATTTTAAAACTTAATTAACCCAGGGAGTAAGAAAAGACAAAACAGCACAACAAAAACAGGTCTGCAGCTTCCTCATTGGGCGATTCTCATAATTAGCAAACGTGTATTAAAAATAAACATCTTTTCTTTCAAATGCTGCATTCACCAAATAAGTTCTGAATGTTTTCACTTATGATAGACTGTTTTTAATTTTCATTGAAAAATCCTAAGAACCAAGTGTTTTTTCATATAAAATCCTGAATTCATCAATAGA
>NW_023189591.1:0-2134 GCF_002007445.2 Ailuropoda melanoleuca | reverse complement strand
CCCGTCCCCCAAACCTGCCCGTCCCCCAAACCTGCCCTTGCAATGTGACTCCTCGACACTCTGTGCCCCCCTGGATGCCCTTCCCTGGCCAGCCTGGCCCAGGGGTCACATAGGTGAGCTCGGCAGACCCCCTCCTGGGGACCTCNGCTGGGAGGGGCCAAGGACCTGTCTCTTTAACTAATACGACCCACACGGTGGGGTCCACCCACACAGCGGACTAGCTTCCACCTTAGACAGGACACAGACTCCGCGTCGAGGAGCCCAGCGGCTGCAGCAGACACGGAAGGACCACGTCATGTATGGTTCCCCTTCAGCAAATGCCCCGAACGGACAGCTAGAGAGGAACGTGGATTCGTGGTTGCCGGGGGCACGGGGTGGGGCTGGGGGTGGCAGCGAAGGGGGGCGTTCTTGTTGCCACAATGAAAACGTCCTAGCTGCTCGCAGGGATGGTCGTACGGCTCTGAATAGACGAAAATCCACTGAGTTGCGCTTTAAATGCGTGAGTGATGTGCGGTGTGATTCCTATTTCAATAAAGCTGTTTTAAAAACTGTTTGAGCTGAAAGAAGTACCCACTCCCGTCCAGACCTTTTCCAAGGGCAGAGACAGGATGGAAGGAATCCAGAAGCAGCCAGGTGCCTGGGGCCCCTCCCCGTGAAGGGGGTCTGAGGGCCTCCCCCCCAGGAGAGGGCATCAGGGGCACTGGCCAGGGTGAACCCCAGCGTCCTGGCTGAGCTCTCCGTCCCAGGCCCCTGCCGCCCTCCGGCCAGCCTGGGTTTGCTGCCGGGACCTCTCCGGGCAGCGCCTCCCCTGTTCCCTGCCGCTCAGCACAGCGTCTGGCATGCAGCAGTGCTCAGTGCTCAAGTGTGGTCCCAACGGCCAGGGAGCCTGTTTGTTCCTGCCCCGCACTTAGACCAGGCCGCTGGTCCTGGCAAATGGAAGTGGGCGGGTCGGGGTTCGAGGGGGACGGACATCCTGCTCACATTCACAGAAATGTGGGACTGGAAGGAAGACAGAGCCCTGTCTGGGGTCTTAGGCCCCAGGACACCTCTGAGCTGGCCCCCCGGTGCCCACCGGCCATAGTTGTGGACTCTGGGCTCCCTGGCGCCCACCTGGGAGGGGCTGCAGTTGGAGTCAGAAGTCACAGCCAGAGCTGGTGCCTGGGGGGCCTGAATTCAACCAGGGGAAGGCAGGGCACACCCCAGGACCCCTGTGGCCTCGGTCCTCGGGCTGTCACAGACTCCCCACAGGACAAGGGGGCAGAGGTGCCCCGATAGGAAGGACACCTGCCCTGGGCATTGCGGGACTTGGGGCCAGGTGCCGCTCAGAACCTCTAGCCGGGAGCGCCGGGGACACGTTCCGGTGACCAAGTTCCGGCCCTCCAAGGGCGATGCGGACAGGCCATTGCCCAGCGTGGTCGCTGCTCCATCAGATCGGACGCCCGGGGCAAAGCGACCTAGGCAGCGCTGGGTCTCCCCACCTCCCACACACGCACACATTCCTCCAGCACCAGTCCTGTGTGCAGCCATCCTAGTCTGAGTCCTGACGTCGGGTCATTCAGGAAAGGGCGGGAAGTGGGGCCCTGGGCTGAGCACCCAGGCCCACCCACCCAGGGGCTGGACTCTGGAGGGAGGGGACTCTGGGGTTGCAATGGGGGAGGGGAGATGCCCGCCCAGGCGGGTTCAGGGCCAAGAAAGTGCTCATCCGGGGCCAGCCTGCCACAAACTTTGAGACTCAAACTCAGAAACCCACAGGAAGGACATGTGAAACCATCGAACTCTGCAAATTCATAGAAACAAAACACATTGGACAGAGAGATAGGTTTTAAATATTAAAATATATTTATATACACATCATTTTAGCAGAGGACACCCGCCGACAGACATTCCACGGAAGTCCTGCTGTCCTCGCGGTACAAGTCACACGTGCTTGCTGAGCGTGTTACGACGTGACCCTCACTATCGGGTAAAAAACAAACCCTATAAATAAGTCTACGCAACACACTGATTCGTAAATACCTGCTCACGGACGCGGCCCCCGGCCAGCTGCTGCTCTGAGCACCGCGCCCCTGGGGACCGCCTCACACCTGCTTCCCGTCCTCAGAGGAAACCCCGGGAGTCAGGGCAGGCTGGTCCG
>NW_023189590.1:0-784 GCF_002007445.2 Ailuropoda melanoleuca | reverse complement strand
GCTCTTTGAATGGTTTGTTGCATGGAAAATTATTACACACCATACCTCCCATTTGTGGTGATAGCTTCTAGTAGTTGTCAACACTAAATGATTTCAAGAAACAGAGGCTTCGGAGTAATATTCCTGGCATGTAGCTTAGTGATACTAACCTGGGAGGATGGGGTAAGAGGAGAAGGNGGGGTAAGAGGAGAAGGCATGTGAAGAGTAAAATCTGTATGTTTAGCTCAGTAAGTTCCAATCTTTTGTCAAGTTGTGGTCTATTATTCAGGTAGGCCTGTTCATTCACACAGTGGGCTGTGGTGGCATACATTTATTATTTAGTATTTTAACATTAGATTGCTATTCGGTTTGCGGTATTATTTGGGGCATTTTAGCATCTTTCTTGAGATGACTAATAACAGTAGGCTAGGAATCACCTATTGAAGGCCAGTGGAATATGTTGAGAAGACATGTATTTTGGAGGCAGAAAATAGTCCTTTCGACTTGACTAATTACTGTGTCTGTGTGACCCTGTATGAAGTATGGACACAAAGCCTAACACACAGGTACTCTATAAATGTTCATTTTCTTCATTTCTTCTCTTGGATTTATAGGCACTCATAGATAGTTGAGGTGCTGTCAGGGACGACATGGTCGGTTAAACTGAAGGAACAAATTAGTTTTCCTGCTGAAGAAAATGGCACGTTTGTTCATTTCCCACCCCAAGTAGCTTACTCACCTCCTCACTTCAAGACCGGGGCCAAAGGTATACTGAGAGTGGTTCCAACGTGCAGCATTCTGCTAG
>NW_023189589.1:0-1591 GCF_002007445.2 Ailuropoda melanoleuca | reverse complement strand
TATTGCCCCTTTGGCTTCTTCAGTTACTTCCATACTTGGTCCCTTGACTGCAGCCATACTGGCTTCCTTGAAATTTCTTGATGACATCAGGCAGCCTTTCCCTGCCTAAAATATGGGTGTTTGCCCAATAGCTTCATCTACTTATGGGATTATCTTAATCTCTCCTCAGTAAGGCCTTCCTTATGCCTATATAATATCAAATTCCTCTTAGCATGACTGATCCCTTTTTCTTGTTTGACTTTCTTTTTTTCCTTTCTTTTCTTTTTCTTTTCTTTTCTTTTTTTCTTTTCTTTTCTTTTCTTTTCTTTTCTTTTCTTTCCTTTCCTTTCCTTTCCTTTCCTTTCTTTTCTTTCTTTTTTGTTTTGTTTGTTTGTTTCTTTCAGAGAGATATTGGGGAGGGTCATAGGGAGAGACATAGAGAGAATCTTAAGCAGGCTCCATGCCCCTTGCTGTTTCTGTACATTGTCTCTGCTCCTTTCCGGTCTGTTCCTTTACTTTCAGGCTCTCTCTTCACTGAACAGATCCCCTTTAATATTTCTTGAAGGGCTGGTTTAGCGATCACAAATTCTTTTAGTTTCTGTTTGTCCTGGAAGATCTTTATGTCTCCTTCTATTTGGAATGACAGCCTTGCTGGATTAAGTGTACTTGGATGCACAGTTTTTTATTTAGCACCTTCAATATATCATGCCCATCCTTTCTGGCCTTTCAGGTCTCTGTGGATAGGTCTTTTGCCAGTCTGTTATATTTCTACACATGTAGGTTAAGGAACTCTTTTCCTGAGCTGGTTTCAGGATTTTGGCTTTGTCTCTGAAATTTGCAAGCTTCAGTATTATATATCAAGGTGTTGACCTATTTTTAATGATTTTGAGGCAGGTTCTCTGTACCTCCTGGGCTTAAATACCTGTTTCCTTCCCCAGATTAGGGATGTTCTCACATATGATTTGTTCCAAAATATCTTTGGTCCCTCTCTCTCTTTCCTCTTCTTCTGGGACCCCAACTAGTCTAATATTGTTCTGCTTTACAGTATATCTTATCTCTCAAATTCTCCCTTTGTGATTCAGTAGTTGTTTCTCTCTCTTTTTGCAGTTTCTTTATTCTCCATCATTTTGTCGCCTATATCACTGATTCTCTCTTCAGCCTCATTTATCCTAGAAATTAGAACCTCCTTTTTTTTATTGTATCCCATTAATTGCCTTTTTAATTTTGACCTGATTAGATTTTAGTTCTTTTATTTCTCCAGAAAGGGATACTCTAGTGTCCTCTATGCTTTTTTTCCAGCCCAGCTAGTATGTTTATAATCCTTATTCTGAGTTCTACTTCCAACATCCTACTTATGTCCATACTAATCTGGTTCCTGGATGTTAGTACTGCCTCTTGTTCTCTTTTCTGGGGCAAGTTCTTCCATCTTGTCATCTGTCCAGAGAAGAATAGATGAATGAGAGAACAAAATATTAAATAGCAACAATGACCCCAGAGAAATATACACTAAAGTAATCAGAAGACACAGAAGCTGTAATAGAAAAAAAGAAAAAGAGAGAGAGAGAATATAATGAAATAGTTGAACAGAAAAATGCAGTACACTACATCCTGG
>NW_023189588.1:0-1202 GCF_002007445.2 Ailuropoda melanoleuca | reverse complement strand
CCATCTCAGCAATCTCCATTCCAATCCCAAGAAATCCATGAGTGCTTTGGAATTAGTGCAATGAGTACATTGGTCCATATCTGGTCCTATCATTATACTGATAAATTCTATATCTACACNACTTTCTTACCTATTTTCATCATTTCATCACACCTTAGGCTTCTGCCTTATGAGAAAAATTCTTACACAGAGGAACCATGACATAATTTAATATGATTTCACCATCTCAGCAATCTCCATTCCAATCCCAAGAAATCCATGAGTGCTTTGGAATTAGTGCAATGAGTACATTAGTCCATATCTGGTCCTATCATTATACTGATAAATTCTATATCTACACAAATAAATTATTCAAATATCTGCAGATGATTTTGTGATCAATAAAATAACTGTATTTGTTATGTCCCACTTTGCCCACAGTAGGAAAAAAAATAAAAGCACATAATCATTTAAATTCTTAGTAAACAATTCAGCATCCCTTCTCATTATCACGATGATGTATTTGCTTCCCCCTGAACACCATGATAAAGCCAAGAAGGTTACAGACAGCTTTGATTTGTGTTGAAGGGTAAAATATTGGTGGCTCTCACCCATTACTGTAGTAAAAACTCAGATGTGACAGAAACACTCTGTGACCACCAGTGGCAGCTGGTTGGCCAGAGGGAGGACTTATATTCTAATGAACATCTGGGAGATCCAAAGAGGTCCTTTGTCTTAAGACCGTTTCCCTATCATCACTGACTGGGCCTTCCAAGGTTCTTCAAGTTCAGGGTCACTGAGAGTAAGCTCAGCCATGGGGTAACTATTCTACATCAAAATTGACCTAAGGACTCAAAGTTTCAGCTCTTTAAATGAATTCACATAACCCTTTCACCAGAATGCAATCCTTTCCCCTAGGAGATCTAGGATGTGATACTTTCTATCACTTCTCTGAACCATAATTCACATTCTTCCTGTATTACCACCAAAATCATAACAAATAAAACCTTTATCTTCTAGTAGACATTGGATGGCTGTTTACTAAGCCCTATTCTCCTTTTTCCCTGATTCCTGTAAATGTAAATTTGTGCCTGTAAGTGGTTTCTGGCCAATGGAGTATCAGAAGACATGATATATGCCCCTTGTTCTATATGGTCCTACATGTTCTCTCTTTCTGTTTCTGCTGTCTGGATATTGGTACCCAAGGTGGACTTGGAATTCAC
>NW_023189587.1:0-1148 GCF_002007445.2 Ailuropoda melanoleuca | reverse complement strand
TTCCTTAATGACGGTTACCTTCGAATTATGGCTTGGTATAACCTTTGTCGACACTATTAGACCATCAGCATCTTTGGGGAAAGGTCTTTGCTATCTCTTCCTCCATACTGTCTTCCATCCTTCCCACTCTCTGATAATCAACACAGGAGATCACTTTCCAAGATGCAAATCTGAGCATTCACCTTCCTCTAAAGATGCTATGGTTACTCACAAAGACTCCTGACTTCTGCATGGAGCATTAGGTCCTTCATGTACCAATTCTAACCCTGCCCATGATACATGACCCTTATATATCAAAGTCACACAGACATACTGAGCTCTATAAAACAGTCAAATATGCTGTTTCCCCATCTGTCTGGATTCCTTATTCCATCTTACTTCTGTTTTACCAGGAGAGTTTACCTATTAGTTCTTTCTTAAAACTTCATCCCTTTACTTCAATGGCTCCACATTTTTGGCAGAATGCTGTGGGTGTAGAAGTTATTTTAGAGGATGCCAGTTGATACCAGACATTTGATAATGGTTTTTTGCATATCTAGCCAACATTTCTAAGATTTTCTTGCTTGGCCAAAAGTTTAATTTTTCCCTTCTTCTCTTTTTTAAGATACAGTAAGGGAATTTTCTGCATAGGGTGTATTAGAATATCTGGGCGCCTGGGTGGCTCAGTTGGTTAAGTGTCTGCCTTCAACTCAGGTCATGACCCTTCAACTCAGGTCCTGGGCTTGAGCCCCACTTTGGGCTCCCTGCTTAGCGGGGAGCATGCTTCTCCCTCTCCCTCCTGTTCGTGCTTTCTCTCTCTCTCTCTCTCAAGTAAATAAAATCTTAAAAAAATATATAGTGTATACAGTAAGGCCAATTGATGTGTTTTAAAATACAATATATTGATCTAAAATTTAAGATATTATAAGGCTTTTAATGGTATTAAAAAGAGAGTTTATTATGGTTCCCAAAAGGAATGACATAGGGGCGGGGAGGCAGGGGAGTACAAGGAGAAGCACTGGGTCAGTCAGAAGGCAAGAGCCTTAATTGTGGCTTCCACAGGAAGGAATAGGTGAGGCAGCGAAGGAGGCTCTGGGTACAGGGATTGTCCCAGGTTGTCTGTTACTTAACTTGAGGTGATTAGGATGGATGGATAGTGGCCTTGAGTG
>NW_023189586.1:0-560 GCF_002007445.2 Ailuropoda melanoleuca | reverse complement strand
TTCGTTCCATTGCCACCACCATTTTTGATAAGATTTACCCAGGAAGCAAACATTTCGTTAGAAGCGGGTTTAGGCCTAATTATGTTTCTCAGTGCTGTGTTTGCCATTTTTCACACAATATCAAAGCACCTTGATTCTTGTTCCAACTTCCATGAGGACGAAGTGACTTCAAGGGCTTTATCTTGACACAATGTTTCTTCGTTCTAAGTGCTGGATCCTTCCCCGGCCCATACACCCAATGTGGAAATTGGGTCCCCAAAGTCTGATGATAGCTGGAGATGTTTTCCTGGATGCGCTGCTTTATTACCNCAATAAGAAGGGCGCTGAGTCCTCGAAATTACTGAACGTTTTCTTTCATGCAGACTTACTCATGAGACATGATGCTCGTTGATATTTCCCTGGATTGTGTGGTGTCCCAGAAACCACTATATGGCACTCTCGTCGGTTTTCTGCGAACACTTTCCCTCCAGTTTCCCTATTCACGAAGGCTGATGATAGTGCTAAGACGGTCCCTGTACTGTGTTTTTTTGACGAGCATAATTTGGCCTTTCCGTTCCATT
>NW_023189585.1:0-716 GCF_002007445.2 Ailuropoda melanoleuca | reverse complement strand
AGCACTTCACATGTTAATGAATCAGTGGGATCCCTCAGCAGCCCCATGATGCCAGGATGCTGTTTACAGATTAGTACCTGAGCCCAGACTCTCGTCTTCACTCTGTCACCCCCTTGTGCATCATCAGCCCGCGTGTCTGTTCCCTGGATGCGGAGTTGAACCCCAGACACCCTCCCTGCCCTCGGAGCTCACAGCCTGACCCGTGGCTCAGCGTCTCACCCACAGTTCGCAAGGGGGGGTACAGAGCTAGTGGATCTCGCAGGAGACCTCGCACCCACTGGGGAGGGAGCCAGCTCTGGAGGCAGGCACAGGCCTAGAACCATCTAACGCCCTAGAATCGGCACCAGCCACAGAACCAGCTCTAGAGGCCGAGTCAGCGCCCCACGGACTGGAGCCCTTCCAGCTCCTGCCCACGCACCCCTGCAGAGGTGACACCACGTCTGCCATTGACTCCAGGNCCCTGCAGAGGTGACACCACCTCTGGCATTGACTCCAGAGCAAAGCCAGCTCCACCTCCAGTTCTCCCACCCAGTCCGGCCCCGAGGCCAGAGTCAGAGCCGCCCGAGAACCGGAGCCGACCCTCGACCCGGCTCAGCACTGCTGTGAAAGCAAGGCTGTGGGGTGTTTCCTTCGAGAAGTCACGCCGACGGGCAGTCGGTTGCTGATCTTCCCTCCTCCTGCTGCGCCGGCACCATCTCAAGGGCGAGAACGGGCGG
>NW_023189584.1:0-839 GCF_002007445.2 Ailuropoda melanoleuca | reverse complement strand
CATAAAGACAACCCTATACGACGTGACTGTGGTGTAATGAATTTGAAATTCATCTGTGATGTTGTGTGTTTCCAGCAGTGTGTCCTTTGCAATTAATGCTGAGTTACAGCACTCCAGTGCATAGACAGACAGCAGTTCATTTACTTGTTAAAAGATGTTTCTAATGCTTCTGGCTTTGGGCAGGACNATGTTTCTAATGCTTCTGGCTTTGGGCAGGACGGATACAACTATTATACCCATTTGCATATAGGCTTTTGAGTAAACAGAAGTTTTCATGTCTCTTGGGCAAGTACCTAAGAATGAAATTGCTAGGTCATATGGTAAGTGTCTGTTTAACTCTATAAGACCCCACCAAGCTGCCTTCCAAAGCGGTCGCCCCATTTTGCTCTGCCACCAGCAATGCATGCGAGATCCAATCTCTCTGCCTCCCTTCCTTCAACATTTGTATTTGGTAGGGTCCGTTGTTTTTTTGTTTGGATTTGCCTTGTTTTTGGCTCTGTGTTTTGCCATTCTAAAAAGTGTATAATGGCATTTTATTGTTTTTTAATTTGCATATCCTTTTTGTGTGTTTATTTGACATTCATATATTTTCTTTCACGAAATGTCTGTTCAAATCTTTTGTATCTTTTAAAATTGGATTGTTTTCATATAAAGTGTGAGTTAGTTGTCTATACGTTCTAGATATAAGTCCTTTTTAAACATCTATTTTGAAAATATTTTTGCTCAGGTTGTGACTTATTATGTATACTCTTAACCATGCCTTCTACACAAAGGCTTAAATTTGGACAACATCCTATTTGCCTTTTTCTTTTCTAAGTCCTGCTTTTGATGTGTGTCGG
>NW_023189583.1:0-1441 GCF_002007445.2 Ailuropoda melanoleuca | reverse complement strand
GATAAACATTTTGAATAAATGTCCTTAACATTCTTTCTAAGTATGAAATCATAATAGGATGAAAAAGTTGACACTAAAAACCACAGAGTGCCTGTTATGTGTGAAAATCCACCCGAGTTTTTAATTAAATTATTGCATTTAATCTTGAGAACAGTTTTGAACGATGAGTATTATTATTTATTTTACATAAAACACCTTTGACCATTACCTTTGACTATTTCTAAGTATCTCTCTCTATATTCTATTTTTTTTAAAGTAATAGAGCATGCATTTATTTCAGCCTCAGATGAACTCCAAGGTAACTCCACATTATAGATTGCAAGGAAGAACAAGTAGATCTTGTTTGAATTCTAACACTCGCCACATGTGTATTATTGAATATCCAAGACTGANCAAGTAGATCTTGTTTGAATTCTAACACTCGCCACATGTGTATTATTGAATATCCAAGACTGAGAATTAAAGTTGAACTATCAGGATTGTGCTCAATCTGGATGTGTGAATGTTTATCACAAAAGGGGACAAACGAGATGAAATTTGACATGGTTATTTTCACCAACAACAAGCATTTTAAGAATCTGCTGGACATAGGATATGGTGATAGCTACTATAAACATGAAGATTTTAGGTTGAACAGGTTTTTCTAAATTAGTGATTTTAGGACATAGCTCAAATGTCATTTTATCTAATGGCCACAAGCAGAGTTAGTCATCTGTCTTCTTTCAAAGCATGTTAAAATTGAAACATAAATCTGTTTCCATATCCATCTCAAGTCTCAACAAAAGATGAGTGCCTGGAGTGTAAGATCTACTTTCTTAATTACACTTCTATCCAAATATAACAAAATATCTGGGACCTAACAGTAACTTTGTAGAAGGAATAGACATTATCTGGATTGTAATAATTTTTTCCCCTAACCTATCCACTTCCTTTTAGTATTTCAAGAATAGGTAAACTTGTGTCTTATGTTTTGTAATCAAAAAAGCTCTTGTGTTGAGGAAAGAGTTTGGTTTGAATGATTGCTTTTTGGAAATTAAAAGTGCTCTATTGGATATATTTTTTAACGTTATATTTTTGAGTAGCTTCACAGGATGTCTTGTAGAGATTTTTATTTTATACCACCAACCATAGTGCTCTTCAGTATTTCTCTATGTGAGAACTAAAAATATAGAGAATGATTCACCACCTCTGACAAGTCATTTTAATATTACTTTCAGAAGAATGATACTGGTAATGTAATCTGTGAGCACAAGTGATTTTTAGCATAGGAAATCTGGAAAAAGTACAAAGAATCCAGATAATAACTATATTTTAATGATCTCATAATAGCACAAGTTCATCATGACAACATGACAGTTATTTAATAATGTTTTGCCTCAAAATTTAAAGACATTAAATCCTTTGGTATACAAGTTAGAAATTTCAAATTGCTGTTGAATTA
>NW_023189582.1:0-14283 GCF_002007445.2 Ailuropoda melanoleuca | reverse complement strand
TTATACATTCCAATCTTGAAAACACTAATTTGCCACTGGACCAAGCTATATTTTCAGTGATCATTTAAGATACAGTTATAGAACATTATCTGACTACATAAAACATTATTCTCCAAATTGTCCTCCTCATTCATTTTTTTTTAAATCATTTCATTTGGTTTCTAATATTATTCCTGAGCAGAATGACCACTTTGCTGTGGGCTCATGACTACGCTGGTGTTAAGCTAACAAAAGGGGTTAAATGTTACATTTCCCAAAATAGGTGTACAAATAATCAACAGGCTGTAGTGCCAAGCATATCGTTTTGACCACTTCTCTATCCAGCCCACTGTTTAGATATGCCTATTCAGATTATTGGGTAAAGTGCAGTCAGTAATTCTGAGAAAGTACAATAAATTGGCTTAGTATTTATATTCAGTATCTCCTTAGGATTTTTCTTCACAATAACCCAATTATAGAGATGATATTCAGCACATGGCTTTGGCACATTGAAACAATGAGACTTTTGATAAGTTTGGACAGTAGAATTTCCCTATAAATACTGGAAATATTTTTTTTTCTGATGCAACAGTAAAAGGATAATTGTTAACCTTTCTTAAATTTAATAGCAACACACTATATGGATGTCACTGTTATATAGACAGAAAGAATAAAAATACAAATAAAGTTTGTTCTTTGTACGTGTAGATATGTCAAATTTGAAGGTCATTAGAATTGGGGTCATTATTTCCTTTTTGAAAATCTGTAGTGTACTAGAAACTAATTTAGCTCTGGTATGATCTGTAAACTGGTGTAAGAAAAGAAAAACGCAGCATTCCTCGTGAAACAATCTTGAGAGCAGCCTTGCTGTTTTTATGAACGTATAACTCAGTGCACAGCAGTACCTATTCCCAATGTCGATGCTCTTGTGCCACAAAATTAGAATACAGCTTTAACGTCTCTTGTATGAACGCGAGTATTGCAAAATCCTTGAAATTACTAAATTGTTGCAAACACTGATGCACAATAAATTGTGTCTGCTTCTTAGAAAAAATGGCATATATAATACCAGTCATTTAAAAATAAATGTGTCAACACTTAAATCTATGTAAATAATCATTGCGACATGAAATCTGTATGTATCTAGTCAGTACTCATGTTTATTTGAATACGTGGTCAGTATAGGCTTTTTAAAATGTACTGTTGCCATGCTGCTTCCAAACATTTAAAAACAGTATCAGGGGTTCTTGAGTGGCTCAGTCAGTTGAGCGTCTGCCTTCGGCTCAGGTCGTGATCCCGGGGTCCTGGGATCGAGTTGTGCATCGGGCTCCCTGCTCAGCAGAGAGTCTGCTTCTCCCTCTGCCTGCCCCTCCCCCTGCTTGTTCTCTCTCTCTCTCTCTCAAATAAATAAAATCTTAAAAAAAGTAAAAATAGTATCAATGAGTTTATAAACCACATTTAAGTAAGTATATCTTACCAAGTTTGGTTTAATTCCTTCTTCATGTAAAAAGATAGTTACTGTTACACACAAAGTCAGAGTAATTTTAAAATTTTGATTACTTTTCTTCTTATCCAACTTTTTGGTGTGATAAATTGTGAATATATGAAAATGTGACAGAACAGTACCCATAAACACCCAGGCCTCCCACCCAGACTCACTGGCCACGGAGAGACAGCTTCCCACATCTACTGACCACCTCTGCTTTTATGTGTCTATCTATTCACACATTTACCTACATGCCTGCCCATCTATCCCTATATGTTTTGCAAGTAAATTGCATTTCTAGTATGGTGGCATTAGGCAGGACATATTCAATAAGGTAATTCTTAGGACCTGGTAAATAGGTCACGTGACTTTTTATAGAAGTGAAAAGCACTGAGTGATCACATGGAAGAATGCCAGCCTTTATGACAAACCACTGGATGTCCGTATTCAAAAAAATTAAAACAAAATTTGATCCAAACCACACACTGTATATGAAAATTAATGAATCCTAGAAACTAGAAACATTTGCACATTGTATATCTAATAATCTAGGAATGACTAAAATTAAAAAGACTGAGCATAACAAGTTTGGTTAAGATGTACAGGAACTAAAACTTTCATATACTGACCCTGAAATTAACTGGTTAAATGGCTCAGTTCAATTATAAGACAGATTGAGTTTGTTAAAAAAAAATAATAATCGTACAGTATGCATTTTTTACTGTATATATTTTTAAATCTGAATGTCCTTTTAAATTTCTAAAAAAGATTTATTTATTTATTTTTAGAGAGAGAGAGAGAGAGGGCACAAGTGGGAGGGACAGAGGGAGAGAGAAACTCCAAGGACATGGGGCTCGATCTCAGGACCCTGAGATCATGACCTGAGCTGAAACCAAGAGTCGGATGGTCAGCTGACTGCATCACCCAGGTGCCCCAAGTCTAAATGTTCTAACTCATCTTTTTTGTGAGCTTTTTATGAAAGTAGCTAGTAATGCTTTATTTTCTTTGCTATAAGCAACACTATTCAATAGAATTTTCTGCAGTAATAGACATTTTCTCTGTGGGCACTGTCCAGTGTGGTAGCCACTAGCTACTTGTGGTTATCGTGTCCTTGAAATGGGGTTAGTATACAGGATGCCTTAGATTTTAATTTTTAAAAATTTAAATAGCAACACATGGCTAATTACTACCATATTCAACAAGACCTCTCGTATGTTCCGTTTTTATGACTACGCCAAAACACTTAACTCTTTTTACTGTGGATATGCTTTTAGATTGCTTCCCATTTCCAGTTAATATTAATATTGCTGACGTAAATATTACTGTGCATATTTTACATGAGTTTGCGCCTTTATTTCTGTTATGCGTACACCTGTGTTATAGAATGGGTTTTCCTTTGGCATCAGTAGATTATGGTAAACAGTTTCCAGGGTGTTTGTTCAGACCTGCACATCACAGCCTGTGAAAGCCTCAAGTACTCCACCCCCTTGTCAGTGTTTGTCTTGACAAGCATTGCCTACTTGTTTAATTTGGGTCCTCCTCCTGGGTAACACATATCGATGTGCAGTGTAGTCACAATATCTCCTCCGCGACATTTGGTCACACTGACAATGAAGTCGTTAAGTTTCCAGAGTGTGTGTGCTACACTGTTGTAGCTTTCACCTTAAATTGACAATTATTAAATTTTAATTTCTTTTTAATAATTATTTTAGTAACCCTTTATAATGTGTGAATAAATTCACCTAAGTTCCTCTACTCAGGGATATTTTCAAATTCATTTTCTCGTTATACTTTTATTGCTTTATTAACTGAATAATATGTAATTTTCGTCTGATTATTTTTGAGTTCTTTGCACCTCACTATCCTATCTGAAAATGAAAGAGTTACACAGGGTCTTTACGTAATTTGTATATTTTGCTCTGCTTTGATTGGGGCCATGGTTTTCTCTGTTATTCTAATAATGGCATAAACATCAAATAATTGGGGATACAACATGCACAACTTGACAGCCTTATCAAGAGCAAGGACACTGGCTAGACGGTCATTTTCCCCAACACTCTGTATGCCTGTTGGTGACAGGGTTCAAAGTGCTCTGATTCTCTTTCATCACAAGATTATCTGAGTCATGTCAAGACATTTGATTTGTGTTTTCATCTTTTCATCTTGAACTTACTGTCAACTATTGTAAATAATTAAAAATCCTAAGTGAAACAAGCGTCTAATAGATTAAAGTCTGATGGGGCACCAATAATACTGTAAGGGAATCAACATTTGTAAATTATATTAAAATTCAGAGAAATTAGAATTTTCTGTACACTCCATTATTTAATCATGTTGTAACTCTGTACATTTGTAAGTTATTGATAAAAGAACACTCATCATAGAAAATTGTTGTGAGGACTAGGTGAGAAATAGGTGTAGAGTGCCTCAGACAGTTCCTGGTATTCAGTAAACACTTGGAAGCGGTTTCCCATTGCTTTACTAATCCTCGTAACAGCACCATAAACAACATGGATATCTGATGTTTATATTTGAGGAGATTGGGATGGAGGTGACTGGTTGTATGGTTCTGCTGGGACTGCCATAACAGAGTACCATAGACTGAAACCATGGTGGCTTAAACAAGAGAGTTAGTCCCCCACGGTTCTGGAGGCTGAAGGTCTGAGGTTGGGGTGCCAGCAAGGCTGGGTTCTTATGAAGGTCCTGCTTGGACTGTCACCTCAGCTACAGAGCAGCAGTGGGCCATGCGAGCCCAACGCCTCGGGTTCTTGGTCTTTACAAAGGGGCTAATCCCAGCACTTACTCTTAGAGCTGCCCCTAAGATGAGATGAGCTTGCACAAAGGCCAACGGCGGCTGGGAACACTACACTGGGTGTGAATCTTAGTCCACGGTCCAGGTGTGCACGACAGAGTGAGTCCCTGCATGGCCTCGACAGGAAGGGAGCCCTTGAGTCCCCTCCTCACTGAGCTGGTAGGAAACATGACCTTCGACCTTCATCGCTCTCGGGTGCCAGGGCTGGGAGGGGCTGCTCTGGTTGTCAGCTGCCTTAGAGCTGTCCCTTGCCCCTGCCACATGGCCCCTGGTGGCTCTGGGTGGCCACTGCACCTTCCACAGCACAGGCTCACCTGGCCATCCTCGTCCTCTCTGCTTGGGGGTGTCCTAGCTTTGGCTCTGTGTCCCCACACAGCCTGGGTCTGGGAAGTCATGCCCCTTGACATTTGCTGGGGCTTCCAGGTCAGTCTGTGTCATTTCTCTGTCTCAGCTTCTCTGCATAGTGTTGTTCCTCTTGGGAAAAGAAGAACAGGACACTTGCTGGCCAGACTTTTTCTGCCCTGCCATACACCTCCCCGGGGGCAATGAGTGCAGAGCTGTTCCCTGCTGGAGGAAGAAGGAACCTTGGGAGGAGGAATAAAACATCACAATTGTCTTAACATACCACCTGATACCCCCATCCCACCTTAGACACCACCTCATCATCTCCATCTCAGTCCCAACAGAGAAAGTAAGGAGCACGGAAGAGGGGGGCATGTTCCATAAGCACAGTCTAATGGCCAAACTGTACAGTCCATATGGGGGCAAGGGTGTGGGGTCATGGGGGTGGTGGAGAAGCCACCTATTCTGGGAGGGGTGGGACGGGGTGAGGGGGGCGTCCAAGGGGAGCTCAGCCTTTGCCCTCCAACGCCATTTAGGGCTTGGTCTGGATGGGGACAACTACCCTGCCCAGCCTCCTTCAGGAAGCTCTTCCTGTGACCCACTCCACCTCATGGAACACCAGCGGTGAAGACCCCTCCCCAGCCCGAGACCAGGGCAGAGACTGCCACCGTTCCAGCCATGGTATAGGACACACGTGCAAGGGCACAGTCGGACACACAGACCTGGGCTAGGATCCACACACTCAGACACAAGGATGTAGTTCATACACACGCTCGTATTCACGTGTGCCTATGTACATGGCCAGATTCACACTCAGGTGGGCGGCTCACAGAGGCGCACCCTCTACACTCACCCACATTCCCACACCCACCCCCCCTTGTTCACAAACATGTGAACCTGGGCCACTCACAGTCTGCTGTCCTGCCTGCAAGTACACCCATGAACACATAGTCACGCTGAGTCACAGATGCAGAGGTCAAAGGGCACACACGCTTGGGTTCATCTGTACACAGACATGTGTGCCCACAGATCCTTGCATGCATGGCCGTGTATAAGTGTAATACACACACACACTCATACACACACTTAATCGACAAATACTTACTCATCGCCTCTTTGTGGGTGAGGCCTGGTGCTGGGCCAGGAGAATGGGGCGGCGTCCCTCAGGAGGTGCGCTGGGGGCTCAGGCCGCCAAGACAAAGTAGCACAGACGGAGAGGCTTGAACAAGAGCAATTTGTTCTCTCACGGTTCTGGAGGCAACAAGTCTGAAATCAAGGTGTTTGGCATGGCTGGTTTTCTCTGCGGCCTCTCCCCTGGGCTTGTGGATGGCCACCTTCTCTCTGTCCTCTCCTGTCTTCCCTTGGGCAGGTCTATGCTCTCGTCGCCTCTTCCCATAAGGACACCAGTCCTTTTGGATTAGGGCTCATCCTAGTAACCTCATTTTAACTTAATTATCTCTTTGAAGAGATTCCATCTCCAAATATAGTCTCATCCTAAGGTACAGGAGGTTAGGACTTCAACATATGGTTTTCGAGGGCACACAATTGAGCCCATATCAGGGAAATTCCCTCTAATGGGGAAGATGGACACCACAAACAGAAATATAAAATGATTCACCTCTGATAAGGGCTGTGAACAAGCAGAAAGGGGCTTAGGTAGAGGCAGAGACGGGCAGGGTACGCCTTTAGACAGGGTGGTCGGGGAGGAGTCTGCAGGCACAGGCCGCCGGCCCTGTCCTGGGCTGAGTGCACTTGGCAGGGGCCAAGTCTGTTCCTGTCTGGGGCCTGGCCTGGAGTGTGGCTCCGCAAGTGTGCTGCGGGCGGACAGATGGGTAAGTATGGTCTCTTCAGCCGCGGAGCCCGGCTCTTGTGCAGGACAGCCTTAAGGGAGAAGCAGTCAAGGAAACACGTGCCTGAGTGCCTGGGTGGTCAGACAGGGTGTGGATGGCCTGGCGGGAGCCCAGAGCCCGAGCCTCACAGAAAAGCAGGAGGGATAGAAGAATGGAGCCCCTGAGGGCTGCCCTGAGTGCCAGCCCTGGGACTGCTGTGTGACTTTGGCCAAGTTACCTAACCTTTCTGAGCCAGTTTCCTCATCCATAAAATGGGGGTTAAATGGTGGCTACCTCACAAAATTGCTGGGAGGATTAAATGAGATCATGCATGTAAAATGCTTAGCATGTTGCCTAGCACATAATTAATGAGTAATAAATGCTAGCTAACATTGCCACAACTTCCTTCTGGAAAACAAACAGGCCACATACCTGAGTCATTCTTGGATCCACCTCTCCCCTACCACACACATTCACCAACCATTAAGTTTTTGTCGATTCTGCCTCCTATGTGAGCCTTCGGTCCGGCCCCTCCTCCATCCCTCTTGGCGGCAGCCTCAACGTCTCTCACCTGACATGCCACCAGCCTCCTCCTTGACTTCCCAGCCTCCAGCCTCTCACTCGTCGGTCCAGCTCCCATGCTGGCCTCCAGAGAAACTCTCCAAACTGCAAATCTGATCAGGCTTAAAATTCTCCAGAGCTCAGTCTCACCCACATGATAAAGGGCACTCAAGGCCTTTCAGGCTCCGGCCTCAAATTCTAGCCGCAGTCTACAGGCACCATACCCCACTGTTTATGAGGCTACTTCCCGGGCCCCAAATATCTCAGGCTTGCTCAGACTTCTGGGCCTTTGCACACACTGTTCCCTCAGCTTAGAAGCCTCTTCCCATCTTCTCCACCCTGACAATTCTTACTAAGCTTCCCTTAAGATTGACACGCTCAAGGGGCAGGAAGGCTGGAGTTAACTAACCCCCCTGTGGGGCTCCAGGGTAGTCGGGACCTCTTCGCCACACTGCCATCATGCGTGCGTTAAGAGCAGGAGTTTGCCTTGTGCTTTTGGATGTCCCTGGCACCTCACGGGGCCTGGCTTCATAGTTCTCAGGACATTCTTTGAATGACTGAATGAAGGCCTGACCCTGTGAGGTACAGACTGTTCTCTTAGTTTCACAGACAATTAAACCGGAGTTCAAAAAGCCGAGCAATGACCAGGCTGCACCATGTTCAGAGCCCTTTCTACATACACTTTTCTCTGCCTGGAATTCTTCCACTTTTCTCTCTTTCCTGGCTCATTCTTTAGACCAAGCTTTGATAACACTGCCTATGGGAAGCCCTCCAGGCTCTTTCTTCTGGGCTCCCCCAGTGCTTCTTCTCTCATAACATTTAGAGTAGATGGTTTCTCCCCTTGGATTGTGACCACTGGTTCTGGGTGCTCCGGGCCCCTGTCTAAACAAATAATTTGAGTCATACAAAATCAGTATGTCAGCGCCATTCTGGAGACCCTACAAAAGAAATACCATGTTGTTAATGGAAGTTATCCACTTGCTAAGCTGCTCTAGAGGGACCAGGGCCTGGCTATAGGGCCCCAAGACAAACCCACAGAAATGAATCCTGGAGCTCTCGAGGCATCTGGTCAACCCCTTGCATGAAGTAGACAGTGTAAAGAGCCCTGAAGGGGAGGAATGGACCAGAGCCTATGCGAGTCTCTGTCTAGTCTCAGAGCATCTTGCCTATGTGGCACTGCCAGCCCTGAGCAGTGCCAGGCATTGGAGAGGGACCTAGAAAAATTTAAGAAAGGTAATCCAAAATATAGGCCTGCTTGGTGAGTGGGACAGGAGCAGGGGGCCTACTTGCGCAGGTCAAAAATCCTTATTGGCAGGGGCCCTTTCTATCCTATTTACCACTGGAACAATATCTATCCTGTCTATCCTGTTAGCCATGGGACCATTTATATGGCCTGGGTGGTTTTCACAACCCAAAGCCAGTATGAGTCTATGGAGTAATGGAGTTGCTTAAAGTGTGTGTGGCATCGAGAGAAGAATAGTCTCTAGATTAAGGGAGGTCAATATTGGCTATTTTCTGTGATCAGCCCACATCTAGAATTAGATGTTCAGTGGTGAGTTCCATGTTTGAAAAGGAACAGGGAGTGACTGCACCATGTTTAGCTGTTAGAAGGGTCATTATATAGAAGGAAAAGCAAAGTTAATATTATGAGACCCCAGAGGGCAGAGCCAGGGTCAAGGATGCAAGTGGGGAAATTTCAGCTAGATTTTAGAAAGTATATTCTCTTTATTCCAGCTCTTGAGAAATGGACTGGGGCTTCCCTGGGGAGACAGTGAGTTCTCTGCGCCTAGCAGTGTGCAGACAGTGGGTGGATGGACCACACTCTGTGAGGCTCCGGGGCAGATTCCTGCCCTGTGAGTGGTTTAGTTGAGCTCCCTTTCCAACCCTAAGCTTTGAGACTAAATCTTCCTTGAGAATCTCTCTTGTGCTAGCCATCATGGGGGTGGAAAAGAGAAGAGAGATGGGGCCCGAACCCCTAAGGTGCATGTGTCATGATGGGGGGACAGTAGAAAGTTCAGAGCTTATGAAAGCTCAGAGAAAGGAACCGTCTTGCACCATGACCACAATTATGTCTTCAAAGACCAATGATTTGGGCCCTGAAAGCAGTGCTGTCCAATAGAACTTTGTATAATGATAGAAATGTTTTATATCTGTGCTGTGGTGATCCTTGAAACATTGCTGGGAGACTGACTGTTTGATTGACTAGCTCTGTGTGCTGAGCCCCTACTCTAGTGGGCAGCACTGTTCCAGAGAGTTACAACACGCAGCTCCATGACCCCGAAGACCCTTCGTTTCCTTCCCTCATCGCGTCAGTAACACCGAGAGGGAAGTCTCTAGACTGGGAGTCAGAGCGTCTGGCTTCAGTACTGGATAGACCAGCTTGCTGTGTGACTTTGGATAAATCTCTCACCTCCCTGGGCTAGAGCCTCATTAAAATGAGGAGTCAAACTATCTTAGGGCTTGCTTTCTTTTTTTTAAATAAAGATTCAGTGGGTCTGGGATTTAGAGATTCCTCTTTTCTCCTTTCAGTAGAGAAAAGGAAGCCTTCACTCCTTCCTCCTTCCCTGCCTTTCCTTCCATTGACCCCAACCTTCCACCACCCAGACCTCAGCCCCAGCCACCGAAGAACTTTTGTATTTGCCACTTAGCACTTGCTGTACGGGTCTATGACCTTCTTTAGAAACTTTTTCTTTACGAGTTTATTTTGGCTTGTGTGAAGCATTCATAAAATTCCTAGGGAACTAACTGGAGGTTTAAAAGTCGGGCTTGTAAAAGGAGTAGGTGGGAGGGGGTGGGAATGGGCTGAGAGGGGAACAGCCAGCAGTCAGCCCTGGGAAGCCAGAGGAAAAGGTTAAGCCTTCCATTCTCTCTACTCAAGGCCTCCCAGCCTGTGAGCATTGGGTCTTCTGGGTCACGCAAGGGGAGAAGAAATGGAGGAGAGGGTGTGGGGGAATGTGGGGAGGAGGGACTGGGAGGCAGGCATGGAGGCTGAGATCTTCCCATGGGCTGAGCAGAGCCGGGCCCCGTTCTGATAAGGGGTCCCCCTGGCTTGCTCGGGTTTTTCTTGTCATTCATCTCTTGTTTTGGCCTAGTCGCTCCTCAGCAGGTTGGAGGCACTGGTGAATGGCCCAGAGAGCACCAGGCATATGAAACAAATTAGGTCTCCCTTACAGCCACCCAGAGGCCGGTGATGGATGGGGCCTGCGTTCACAGCAAAGCTAATTGGCAACACACAGAGACATCCAAGAATGTATATTATTTTGCCAGACTTCGAAGTCATTGGGTTTTTTTTTTTTTATTGTAGAACATTATACAGCCAGAGATAAAAAGCACAGTGAAAGTTTTAAATCTACTAAAAGCATTTGACTGTGGAGTAAAAATAACATACACAGAGAAGTTTGATTTGGATTCAGGTTTTATTAATGTTCTTTCATTGCAAAATGTTTCCAATTAAAAAACAATTCCAAGAGCAACACATTAATAAGCTGCTTGTCTTTTCGGAAGGACCAGAGGTTTTGAAAGGCAACGGTGGACAAGTACACACAGAGACACAGAGCCACTTGGACTAGATTCCAAAGCGGGGCTTGTGGGGCTCATCCCTGGATAGAGGGGCTCATCCCTGGATAGAGGGGGCTCATCCTCATGGCTGAGCTTGGAGAAAAAAGTACCTGAAGTTTATTCAGTGTCCCCTGATCCAAGGACCCCCAAATCATCCACAAACCTGGCTCCTCTGTCACCAGCTGGGATCAGCAGAAGTTGAAATATGCTGGCCTTCTTTCTCCCCATTTGTAAAACAGTGCTGTCGGGTTCAGTGGTCATTTAGGATTTTGGGGTTCCTCCTTCTTGATTGTTCCCAAAGATTTCTTGATCCTTGTTCTAGGGAAAAGTTAGCCAAATATGAGACTGATTAACAACAAGGAGACCAGACCACAGTTGGAACCCGTCCAACCAGGGCCTGGTGCTTGTGCCTAGTTGTTTGTGAAGTGTAGCTAGTAACTTGACCGACTCCAACTGGAACTTTGCGAAATAACCAGCCGTCTTCATAATATGGGGGCGGGGGGTCAGGTTATTTTTAGTGTGGTTTTCAAAGGAACTTTATGTTTGCAAAGTGAGTGGTAAATTAATCAGTTCCTTGACTAATTCCCAACAAGTCCTTTTCAGAGTTAATTGGTCATTTTCAATACAAGCACTCGCTTAACTCTATCCAACTGTCCTCTCTTCTTCCCCCACGCAACTGGAGTTGTAACGCTGGGGAGGAAATAGAATTCTAACTCCTTGCTTCTTGATGTGAGTGAGCTGTTCGTCCCGGAGGCCTGGCCTCTTCGGGTTAGTTTGGGGAAGTTAATATCTCCTTAGGAACCCTTTCACACACGGATTCACCCCGGGGGCCCAGGAACGCTGGTCACCAGCCTGAAGATAAGCACCTCCTTACCCAAGGCCAGAAGCAGGGTGTTTGCTCTGGGAGGGTGTCAGAGAGCCTTGGCAGGTTTGGAAGCTGAATGCTGTCCTCAGCCACAACCCCAACCCCCCACAAGGCATAGCTCTCCCTTGCTGCCTCGCAGCCCAGGCCCTGATGGAGAGCTCCCCAGAGCGGGGCAAAGACAGCCCTGAACCCACAGAGCCCCTCAGTCAAGGCAGACATTCCGAGCCAGGTTTCCAGCACTTTCACTCCCCAGGGGCCCACACAGCCAGCTCAGCACCAGCTGAAAAGCCCTTCTTGGGTCAGCTTCCCAAACGGAAGAGAGGAAGGGAATTAGCTCATTTTTCTTTGTGGTGGCCCCGATCCTTTTCCAGCCCGCCCTTCCCACACCTTCCTTGTCTCCAGCCGACTTCCTGGGTCCTGGGGAAAGGGCACAGTCCTCCAGCTTCAGGTCTGGGCCTGGTTTCCCTAGGAGGGTCGGCCCATCTCTCCGTCCGACCCCATGACCCCACGACTTGTCCCATGCCCTTGTCCTGGCCCCGCACCTCAGCACCTTGGAAGGCTGGCTTGGTCTGGCGGTGACCACTGCCCCAGGGCTCTCTCCCCTTCACCTTCCCAGGGCCTGGCCAGCCTTTGAGTAAACAGACAGCCCAACGAGGTATGTGATCAATTAGCTCTGCTGAAAATACAATCATTTTGTTATTCCAAGCTGATGAGAAGGCCTCTTCGGCCTGCTCTCCCAGCCTCCACATGCCAATCAGCCCGTGTCACCGATATAATTTCCACATAAACACAACCTTTGTGCAACATCTACTCTTGTAAATAGATGTAATTCCCAAACCAAATAACGCACTTGGAGGGGAAATGATATTATGCATGCAAAAAGAAAAGCCAGCGATTTTTACACTTTCCAGGCAACAAAAGATTACCCCTAATTGTGACGGGGGAGGGGGGCCGACGCGGGGCTAGGGAGGCAGCTGCTGCTGGGAAGCAGGGAGGCCAGCTTCCAGGTGGGTTTTTTTCTCCCTCTGCACATGTGTGAGAGCGGACCACCAGGAACTGCTTAACCCAGGATTTGTCCTGTTTAGGCAATGGGGAGGACACGGTGGTTGTTGTTGATGTCTTCAAGGAAACGGCAAGTTCCTTAATTATAAGGTTTGGTCTCCCTTGCCAGGAAAGACCCCCTCCAAACCTGAAACTACACATCCTGGGGCAGAATTGTCCCCCAAAATTCCAGGACACGAATGGCCTCGGTGGGCTGTGGAGTGTGAGTTCCTCTGAAATGCACTGCTGTGCCTTTCTCAATGTTCTGCTCACTTAAGTGGATCCCTAAATTAGACCTTAAAAGCAGCGGAAGTCCCCCAGCAGCTGGGAGGGAGAATGCCACAGAACCCGCTGTGTAATCCTGGCCAGGTTCTGGGCACCGGCTGCCTCCCGGGCTCTCCGAATGCCATGGAAATGAAAGCTGGGGGTGCCCCCTCCCTGCTTCTGGTCTCCCCAAGCTCCCCGGTGTTGGAGGGGAAAAGCCCCTTGGGGTCACAGTGGGCCCCCCAGGGGTCCAGGCCAACTGCGGCAACAGGAGTGCTCCAAAGGGAGAGCTCGGTTGGGAAGGGGAAGCAGGCTGGCCGAGCCGCCCCTGTGCAGGGCCAGTGGGCCCAGGGCAACGTCCCCCCCAGCGAGCCCCGCTCGGGGTCAGACAGTGCCGTACCCCCCAGAGTCAGACGGCACCACAGCAAGCCCCTGGGCTTCTCCCCTGTGCTCCTGGATAGCGACGGTCACTGAAGATGGAGATTCCGACAAGGATTATTTCTGTCTACTGCAGATAATGCTTCTATTGGCAGGTGAGTATTGACGCCTCAACCTGAGGAAGGCCGCGATGCTTTCATATAATGCTTCCATCCAAGTTTGAAACAGTGAGCGAGGAGTTAGCGCGGTGGAGTGACCACGGGCTCCCTTCCAGGTTCTGCTTCCAGGCCTGGACGGGAGGGCTGGGGGCCCATAGCACTTCAGCTACAAAAGATTTTCCTTTCTGACCCCCGCCCACAATACTCAGCCTAAGAACCCTTACCCCCCAGCTTCCATCCGTCCAGGGCTCCTGAAGGCCATCTGAAAGTCATTATCTGCTTGAAATGATTGTCATGGGAGCCCTGGATGGGGAACAAGAAAGGGGAGAGGGATACTTTTAAAGGACAGCAATCGGGACCCAAATGCTGGCAGATGTTTGGAAACCTGGCTGTTGAGGAGGGGCCTCTGGGAGGCGTGGGGGCCAACTCCTCAGCTGGACCCTGGGCCCGGGCCCCCACCTCCCCACGCCTTTGTCTGCTGGCAGCTCGGGAGCCCTGGGAGCACAGACCAGCCACTTTCGGGTCTCTTTCCATGAGGAGGAAGGCTTGGCAGCCCTGGGACAGGCTACAACCTGACTCAGGACGACTGTGGGAGTCACTCGATTCTTTGCTCATTACAGCTTAATTCCCATACTGAAGCGACTTTCTGTTTGCAAGAACGAAATCATAAAATAAGTGAAATTTTGGAATTATGAAAACATGTTAAAATCACGGATCTAAGAATCTTACAATTATAGACTCTTCAAAATAAAGAATTTGGAATAAAAATATCTTCGTGTCATAGGATCTTAGAAACCCAGAATATTAGAATTATAGACCATTAGAATTCTTGAAAAAATGATTTATAGAATCACAGGAATGCTTTAGGTTCTTAGTAGCATGGAACATTAGAATTATGGAATTCTAGAATTAGGGAATCAGAATTCTAGAATTGTAGAGCATTAGAAATGGTTTTATAGAAAACCAGAGTTGTGGTCTCTTAGAATCACAGAACTCAAGAACGGTGGAAT
>NW_023189581.1:0-868 GCF_002007445.2 Ailuropoda melanoleuca | reverse complement strand
TTTCCCGGTCTCATTCGAGAGGAACCTCCTGGGACAAGTCTGGAAGCCAGGGCAGGGGCTGAGACGGTTGGGAGCCCACGCAGGAGGAACAGGCTTGGACGTGGCTGTGTGTCCGGCCCACCGGCCTCAGTCAGGCTCTCCCCCTCAGCTGCCCTCACCAGTCTCTGATGAACTTACTCCCCAGGGTCCAAGAACTCCCATTTAGAGGCAGTGCAGAAACAACCNGAACTCCCATTTAGAGGCAGCGCAGAAACAACATTGGCACCAGACCCCATTTGCCTTTGCACCATGGTGATGATCTCCCAGAAGCTGATTGCCAGGCCTGTAAGGGCCCCGTCACTCCACCCTTGACACTTTCCAGTCTCCGCCTGGGATGTCGCACCCAGCCGAGGACTGCACCAGGCTGGGCTGGTACAAGGGAGAGAGGAGTGCAGGACAGCAGCAAGACGCCACAGGGAGCTGAGGCCAGAGCCTTGAGCCAGGGCATGCTTGGCCCCAACAGGCTCCAGGTGCCAGGTCCACTTCCAGAGGAGGCTTGGCTCCTCGGGGACTCCCAGTAGAGGCCTGAGTCCTCACCCCAGCTGGAGACCTGGAGATGCGCTCCGTTAAGTCCAGGTCAGGAAGGTCCAGATGGGGATCTAGAGGCCGGGGTTTGGGGAATAGCTGGGCAGTTTGGTGCCCTCCACCCTGTCTCCTAGGGAGGATCTGGGCACGGCCTCCCACGCCGTGGGATCGGCAAGGCCCCCTGCTCCGTGGGTTTTGGCTGCCTAGACGGTTGAAGGCTGTGGCCACCAGCATGCCGGAAGCATCCTGCAACCCCTACATCATCCCTCCAACCCGAATGAGACAAAGATTAAACACCAGATAA
>NW_023189580.1:0-590 GCF_002007445.2 Ailuropoda melanoleuca | reverse complement strand
TTTAACCAACCTAGGTCATCAATCCGGATGTTCAAGATACATAAGCAATGGGACCGGCCTTGCCCCCAAGCTAGCTCTATTTGCTGGGCCCCCATCTGTCTCCCAAGCTTAGAATAAACCNCTCCCAAGCTTAGAATAAACCAAAATCTTGAGATCAGACTGAAAATCTTGCCTTATATTTGCTCCCAGACAAACTGCATAATAACTTTTTGAATTTAAACCCAAAGTGGCTGCTAGCACCGGTGGGGGGGGGAAGAAGAGGAGGAAAAGAAATTATTTTTCGTGCTGGCATTTTATAACTGACAAATCACTTGGTAACCTTGTCAGAGAGTGCCATTAACCTCAGAAATCAGTGCTTCTGAGTGGGTGAAGTTAGCATGTTCGTTTGGGTAAGAGCCCGTATTGATGCTATGTTTTAGAACGGGATGAGGAGGGGCTGCTGGGGGAAGGCAGAGGGTGGGAAGCCTGTTTGGAACAAACGAAGTGTGCGATAGTTGAGTGAGAAAATGCACACACACAAACATATATGTGTCCTTGGCTGTACGTGTGTGTGTGTGTAAATATCCCATATATTTGAACATATGGACAGG
>NW_023189579.1:0-1547 GCF_002007445.2 Ailuropoda melanoleuca | reverse complement strand
TTAGGTGAAAAAGACAGCCCCTTGTATAATCAATACCACATCAGATAACTTTTCCCTTGAACTTTAGGTAAGAGCATTATTGACTTTTAGGTTATTATTCAGTCTCTGGAAGTTAGTATTAGTGGTAGTTTTGGTTGATGTCAAATAATTTGCGTCGTGGAGTAAATGGAATTAGTATTGAACTCTGTCTCATTAAGTTTATGTAACATTGTGAATTTCATCAGCTCTCAGGATCTTATTTTAATCTTAGTTCACATGGACAATGAAATGGTAATACATTTTTAATACGGTAGTTTCAAGCATTAGTTGAGACACTACATGCCAAATATCCATGACAGTGCTTGTCACTCAGTGGGTACTTAATAAATGTCTTTGTCTTTGTTGCCTGCTCATTTCTTTGTTCATGTTCTATTTCTATCTGACGTTAAAAAAAAACAACAAAAACCCTCTGATTTATACATGTTATTCTACTCCATGTAGATTTTAAAAAAAAATTTTTATTATGTTAGTCACCATACNCATACAGTACATCCTTAGTTTTTGATGTAGTGTTCCATGATTCATTGTTTGCATATAACACCCAGTGCTCCATGCAATACGTGCCCTCCTTAATACCCATCACCGGGCTAGCCCATCCTCTCACCCCCCTTCCCTCTGAAACCCTCAGTTTGTTTCCCAGAGTCCATAGTCTCTTGTGGTTCATTCCCCCTTCTGTTTACGCCCCCGTCATTCTTCCCTTCCTTCTCCTACTGATCTTCCTGCTATTCCTTATGTTCCATAAACGAGTGAAACCATATGACAATTGTCTTTCTCTGCTTGACTTATTTCACTTAGCATAATCTCCTCCAGTCTCGTCCATTTGCTGCAAATGTTGGGTAATCGTTCTTCCTGATGGCTGAGTAATATTCCATTGTATATATGGACCACATCTTCTTTATCCAGTCATCTGTTCAAGGGCATCTTGGCTCCTTCCACAGTTTAGCTATTGTGGACATTGCTTCTATGAACATTGGGGTGCATATGGCCCTTCCATGTAGATATTTCTGTTAAGAGGTCATGAGGTACTTCAAAATTCTGAGAGTAAAGCCCTCAAAATTATACAACATGGATAAGATACACTCTTTAAAAAATTCACCTTAAAAATGTGAATGTCTCCAAAGTTACAATTAGGTTAAGGAAGACACCAAAATTTAATGCACTTTTCATGACAAACAAAAAATCTATAGTACAATAATTAGTAATTGTAGTGAAGTGATTCCTACTTATTACAATTTGGCTGGTGCTACAAAGGCAAGTTACTGTTTAATCCCCTAAGATCGCTATGAAAGAGATAATGTTATTCCTACTTTCTAGAAGAACTGAAGTGTGGAAAATTTCAATAGTTTACTGTATGTCACACTAGAGCATGCCCAAGATGGGATTTAGAACTTGAACTAATAAACACTATGATGTACATCATAATAATGAGAGATCACGTAACACTTTCTAGTGGAGGGAAATAGGCAATGAGTAAGTTAACATATATAAAAAAAAGTTACATTCAAGGG
>NW_023189578.1:0-576 GCF_002007445.2 Ailuropoda melanoleuca | reverse complement strand
TTGACTAATTGATGATTTCTTTATATTAATTTTTGCTGAATTTGATTTGGATGGTTTTCAAAGAGAAGTACAAATGCAGGATGATATTTTTACATGGCCCAAACTGTTTGAGGGAAAGCCTAAAAAGGAGACTGCCAAGCTGCAACATTGAGGAGTGGCAGAGGGTAAGAAAAGCAGTCTCTGGCTATGACTGCAGTATAGGCATAGTCACAAGGAGTGCAATTATCCAATAGCTGTTATTATTGCGACATTATTTTTTTTAAAGATTTTATTTATTTATTTGACAGAGATAGAGACAGCCANAGAGACAGCCAGCGAGAGAAGGAACACAAGCAGGGGCAGTGGGAGAGGAAGAAGCAGGCTCATAGCGGAGGAGCCCGATGTAGGGCTCGATCCCATAATGCTGGGATCACGCCCTGAGCCGAAGGCAGACGCTTAACCACTGTGCCACCCAGGCGCCCCTGCGACATAATTTTTTTCCCCACTAACCACCACTCTGATGTGGTTTCATCCCTTTATCATAGTTAAGAATGACATAAAAGTCAACATCCTCCTGACTTCAGGGTAACCCATAGG
>NW_023189577.1:0-7256 GCF_002007445.2 Ailuropoda melanoleuca | reverse complement strand
TTTACATCGGAATCTGGGGATGTACTGTATGGTGATTAACATAATATAATAAAATTTAAAAAAAAAGAAAATCTCTGAGTTTATGTATTCAGTGGAACTATTCTCTGTAAAGCTTCCAGTAAAGATTATATAATGAATTGGACAATAAAATATTTCAATGAAAGGCATAATGTCTAAGTATTTAGCTGAAAATGCATAGTTTCAATCACATCTATATATACAAAGTAGATTTATTATGATGAGAAATAAAGATCAACCAGAAATGAATTAGTTTTAAAGAATGAGAGAGAACTCATCCCAAAATTAATGCTGTTTTGTTGCACAATTTCAAGGGCACCATTTACACTGGATCTGGTCTCTTCCTAGAGTAAATTAAGTTATCTGTCTGAAGCCCAAAAGGGATATAAAATTCTTCCAGGTACAGCCATAGGACAATCTTGCACATGATTCCCAGGCAGAAGATTACTGGTGGAACATTTTTCTGTCAAATACATACTATACAACACTTCACCTCTGAAGTAGCTGTTATTATTTGGATATCTGGCTTAGCTAATAGGAACAAAAGTATCAAGCACAAAAGAGAAAGTTAATGATAATTAAGTAAGCCAGAATGAAAAAGTACGCATTCATATTTGAAGGACAAACTTCAGGCTAATTGAAATGCAATGCAATGGGAAGTAATCTGAGATACAGACAGAGTGCCTTTCTAAGAGAAAGAACTCAAAGAAAAAGAGATCCAGATCTGACCCAGGACAAAAGTTCTCCAAAAGAAAGAGAGAAAATCATGAAAGTATATCAATACCAAAAAATCAACAAGACACAAAGGAAGGTGGTAAGAAAGGAAAAGAGGGACAAAAGAACTACGGGACACATAAAAAACAAAATGGCAAGACTAAATCCTTACCTATAAATAATTACTTTATATGGAAATGGGTTAAATTCCCCAGTCAAAAGACATACAGTGAGTACATGGATTTTTTTAAATATTTTATTATGTTAGTCACCATACAGTACAGCCCTGGTTTCTGATGTAAAGTTCGATGATTCATTAGCTGCATATAACACCCAGTGCACCATGTAATACGTGCCCTCCTTACTACCCATCACCAGTCTATCCCATTCCCCCACCCCCCTCCCCTCTGAGGCCCTCAGTTTGTTTCTCATAGTNAGTCCATAGTCTCTCATGTTTCATTCCCCCTTCTGATTACCCCCCTTTTCTTTATCCCTTTCTTCCCCTACCGATCCTCCTAGTTCTTATGTTCCATAGATGAGAGAAATCATATGATAATTGTCTTTCTCTGCTTGACTTATTTCACTTAGCATTATCTCCTCCAGTGCTGTCCATGTTGCAGCAAATGTTGAGAACTCATTCTTTCTGATAGTTGAGTAATATTCCATTGTATATATGGACCACAGCTTCTTAATCCAGTCATCTGTTGAAGGGCATCTTGGCTCCTTCCACGATTTAGCTATTGTGGACAATGCTGCTATGAACATTGGGGTGCATATGGCCCTTTTCTTCACTACGTCTGTATCTTTGGGGTAAACACCCAGCAGTGCAATGGCTGGATCATAGGGTAGCTTAATTTTCAACTTTTTAAGGGACCTCCACTCTGTTTTCCAGAGTGGCTTTACCAACTTGCATTCCCACCAACAATGTAGGAGGGATCCCCTTTCTCCACATCCTCTCCAGCAATTGCTGTTTCTTGCCTTGTTAATTTTTGCCATTCTAACTGGCGTAAGGTGGTATCTTAGTGTGGTTTTGATTTGAATTTCCCGATGGGTAGTGATTTTGAACATTTTTTCATATGTCTGCTGGCCATTTGTATGTCATCATTGGAAAAGTGTCTGTTCATTTCTTCTGCCCATTTTATGATTTATTTGTTTCTCATGTATTGAGTTTGAGAAGTTCTTTGTAGATCTTGGATACCAGTCTTTTATCTGTAGCATCATTTGCAAATATATTCTCCCATTCCATGGATTTTTTAAAATCCCACTCAATGCTATCTGAAACAGACTCACTTAAGCTTTAAGAGTACACATTGTCTCACAGTGAAGTGATGAAAAAAATGATATTCCATGTGAACAGCAAATGAAGTATGGCAGGGACTATACTTATGTCACAGAAAATAGACTCTAAAACAAAAACTGTCACAAATAAGGACTTTACATAATGGTAGAAGCATCAGTTTTTACCATTTTACCAGGAAGATAAAATAATTATAAATATGTAATCACCCAACATCAGAATACCTAACTATATCAAGCAAATATTAACAGACATAAGGGTAGAAATAGACAACAAAACAATAATAGTAAGAGACTTCAATGCTCCATTTTCAATGGTGGATACAACATATAGACAGAAAATCAATAAGAATCCAATGGACAAAACTATTTATGGAAAGGACCTAACAGACATATATAAAACATCCCATCGAAAAATTGTGGAATATACATTCATCCCAAGTGCACATGGAAAATGATGCAGCATAGATCATATGTTAGGTCACAAAACAAGTCTTGAAAAACTTAAGAGATTGAAACCATACAATGCATCTTTTCTAAACACAATGAAGTGAAACAAAATCAATAGCAGATGGAAAACTAGAAAATTCACAAATACACTGAAATTAAACAACACATTGTACAACCCATGGGTCAAAGAAGAAATCAAAAGGAGAATTAGAGACATGTCAAAACAAACAAAACTTAAAAGTATACACCAAAATCTATGGGAAGCAGCAAAAGCAATACTGAGAGGGAAATTTATAGCATGAATGGCTACATTTAAAAAGATCTTAAAAGATTCATGGTACACTACCCAAAAAACTAATGGTGTACTATATGTTGGCTAACTGAAATTAAAAAAAAAAAAGAAAAGAAAAAAGAAATCGATCTCAAGTAACATAACAGTATACACAAGAAAAGAGAAAAAGAACTAAGTCCAAAGTTCACTACGAAGGAATAATTAAGATTACAGCAGAAATAAATGACATGGAGACTAGAAAAACAATAGAAAAATATCAATGAAACTGAGTTTTTTTTTTAAGGTAAAACAAAACTGACAAACTTTACTAGACTTAGAAAAGATCACACAAAACTAAATAAAAAATCTTAAAAAAAAAAAAAGGGGCGCCTGGGTGGCACAGCGGTTAAGCGTCTGCCTTCGGCTCAGGGCGTGATCCCGGCGTTACGGGATCGAGCCCCACATCAGGCTCTTCTGCTATGAGCCTGCTTCTTCCTCTCCCACTCCCCCTGCTTGTGTTCCCTCTCTCGCTGGCTGTCTCTGTCGAATAACTAAATAAAAAATCTTAAAAATAAAAAAAAAAAAAAGAAAAGAAAAGAAAAGATCACACAAGAAAGAGGGGACATTAAAACTCATACCACAGAAATAAAAGGATTATAAGACACTACTACAACTATACACTAATAAATTGTATAAAATGGAACAAATAGATAAATTCCTAGGAACATACAATCTACCAAATCTGAAGCATGAAGAAGATAATCTGAACAGAACAATAATGAGCAAGGAAATGAAATCCATAAGGAGAAACCTCCCAAGAAAGAAAAGCCCAAGACCAGAGGACTACACTGGTGAAATCTACACAACAACATTAAAGTAGAATAAATGAGAATCCTTCTCAAACATTTCTAAAAATTTGAAAACTAAAAAACACATCGGAATTTGCTTTATAAGGCCAGTATTACTGTTAACCAAAAAAAGAATGAGATATTTAGACATAAGCTGAACTAAAAAGTTTAAGGATTTGTAAACTGAAAACGACAAAACATTTATGAAAGAAGGTAAAAACAAACAAACAAACAAAGGCAAATAAATGGAAAGACATCCTGTGTTCTTGGGTTGTAAAATTCAATGCTGTCAAAATGTCCATACTATCCAAAGTGATCAAGAGTTAGTACAATCCCTATCAAAACAGCAATGGAATTTTTCACAGCAATGAAAAAACAATCCTGGGGCACATGGGTGGCTCAGTAGTTGACCACCCAACTCTTGGTTTCAGCTCAGGTAATGATCTCAGGGTCGTGAGATCAAGCCCCAAGTCAGGCTCCTATCTCAGTGGGGAGTCTCCCTGAGATCTCATCCTCTCCCAAAGCCCCTCCCCCGACTCACTCATAATCTTGCTCTCTCTAAAATAAATAAATAAATCTTAAAAAAAAAAAAAAAGACAGGTGCGTCTGGGTGGCACAGCAGTTAAGCGTCTGCCTTTGGCTCAGGGCGTGATCCCGGCATTATGGGATTGAGCCCCACATCAGGCTCCTCCGCTATGAGCCTGCTTTTTCCTCTCCCACTCCCCCTGCTTGTGTTCCCTCTCTCGCTGGCTGTCTCTATCTCTGTCGAATAAATAAATAAAATCTTTAAAAAAAATAAAAATAAAAAAAAGACAAAGCTATCTTAAAATTCATATGGAACTCAGTAGAACATAAATAGCCAAAAAAAATCTTAAGAAAGAAGAACAAAACTGGAAGCATCACACTTCCTGATTTCAAACTATCTTACAAAGCTATAGTAATTAAAATACTAAATACTGGCATGAAGACAGACATAAAGAACAACGCAACACAATAGAGAACCCACAAAAAAACCCATGTATTACATACGCTCAACTATGTTTGACAAGGGTGCCAATGATACACAATGGGAAAAGAATAATTTCTTCAATAAGTAGTGCTGGGAAAACTGGATATCTACATGGAAACGAATGGAATTGAATGCTTATCTTATACCTTCAAAAAATCAATTCAAAATGGACTTAAAATGGAAGCCCTGAAACTCTAAAATTCTTAGAAGAAAACAACAGAAAATCTTCACCACACTGGATTGGGCTACGATATCTGGGATATGACGTCAAAAGAAGAGACAACAAAAACATAAATAGACAAATAGGACTACGTCAGACTAAAACTCTTCTGTACAACTAAGCAACAATTAACAGAGTGAAAAGGCAACCTATGGAATGGGGAAAATATATTTGCAAACCATATATTTAATATAGAGTTAGTATCCAAAATACACAAAGAACTCATACAACTCAATAGTAAAAATAGCCCAATTTAAAAATAGGCAAAAGCCTTGAATAGACATTACCACAAAGAAAATACACAAGTGGCCAACAATAAATGAAAAGATGCTCCATATTACCAATCATAAGGGAAATACAAATCAAAACCCCAATGATATATCATTTCACATCTGTTAAAATGGCCAGTATCAAAAAGAGAAGACTTTAGAAGTACTAGTGAGGATCTGGAGAAAGGGAACCCTTCTTCACTGATGCTAGGAATGTAAATTCATGCCCTCACTATGGAAAACAGGATGAAATTCCTCAAAAAATTTAAAATAGAAAACCATTTGATCTTACAGTCCCACATCCAGATATTTATCAAAAACTAATGAAATCAGGATCTCAAGGAATTCTTTGCACTCCTATGTTCATTTCAGCATTATTCACAATAGTTAAGACGGGGAAACAACCTCAATGTCCATCAACAGATGCTTATCTTTAAAATAAGAAATGCAATATATACAGACATAGAAAACTCTTAGCCTTCAAAAGGAAGGAAATCCTGTCATATGTGACAACATGGATGAAACGTTAGGGCATTACACTAAGTGAAATAAGCCAACGTTAGAAGAAGCAACACTGCATAATTCCGCTTCCATGAAATATTTAAAATAGTCCAACTCAAAGAAGCAGAAAGCAAACAGTGTTTTCCAGAAGCTGGGGGAAGGAAGAAATGGCAGGGATTGCTTAAAGGATATGGATTTTATGTATGGAAAGATGAAAAAGTTCTGGAGATGGTTGGTGGTGATGGTTGCACAGCAATGTGAATGTACCTAAAACCACTGAACTGTACATGTGGAAATGGTTAAAACGGCAAATTTTATATTATGTGTATTTTACCACAATTTAAAAAAAAAACATGGGAAAGGGACAGAATGTGAGTGAGCAAAATTATTAAATGTTGAGGACAGGGCTGAAGGTACTATTTCCATTTCTGGTTTGGGACTTCAGCAGTGTAGCAGTTTCCTTAAAGGTAAAGGTTGATTTTTTAAGGTGATTCTGTGTAGGATTTCAACCAGCTCCTCAACACCTCAGAAGCTGAGGGAGAGAAGATTGTAGTGGAGCCTCCTTTCTCTAGTGTTTCCATCCTCTACCTCTGAATGTCTTTATATATTATATTTGGTTCAGTGTGATTTTCTCAACACCTACCATGTGGAAGCACTGCTCTCTACTGTAAATCTTCACAATTTCTTCTATGCATGATAAAGAGAAAAGCTATATTCCCATAAACACATCAGNATAAATACATCACGGTAATCTTTCATCTAGATACACACACCAAAGAACTTGATAGATCTATGACTCATAAATTACCCACTCTTTGGTAGCTGAGAATTCAGCCATCTGAGTCTCCTTTGTCAGCCACTAATAAAAATGTCAGTCTCCCAGACTAACATGGCACATAACCTTGAAATCTGGCATTTCCATTCTCAGGACAACTATATACTTAGAACAATAACATTTTCAGAGAAAAATCCATTCTCTGAACTCTACCCTATGTCTTAAAACCACCTCCTATCCTGTGCCAGGCTCAACAATGTCAAAATGAGCAACCAAGCACTTCATGAAGCTTTCCAACTTAGCTGAACAAAATCTCACCCTAAACTATAACCAAAGACACATGTTTAACCAAAGCTTGACTGCATTTCTAAAACTGACCTCTAAAGATGGTTGTGGGTGCCAAGTGGGAGTAAGCAAGAGATGGTGGCTGAGGCTTCCAGCAAAGATTCCAACAGGACCAATTACTGACCCTCTGAGGACTTGAGAGGTCAATGCATTAGCAAATTCTGCACTTTGTAAATGTCTATTTAAATATTTCTCTAGAGTCTATGAAGAAAGAATTACAGACATTTAACGAAATGACAGAGGCAGAGCATGTTCCAGCAAGCTTAAGATTCATACGGGAGACCCTGCTCCCAAGCTCAGTGGGTTAAAAGCAGGAATGAAAGAATCTCTCCACACTGCTCATGGACTTCTTGGGAAACATAAATTTGGCAGGATCTGAAAAAAAAAATGTATCCAATCAAGTGGATTCAATGCACTTCTGTATGTTATAGCTCCATATACTAGCTTTTTTGTGAAGTTTTTTTCTTTTTCCCCATTCTTTTTACTTTAAATTAAATATAGTTCTGAAATCTGAAAAATATATGTATTTCGAAGATGTGT
>NW_023189575.1:0-884 GCF_002007445.2 Ailuropoda melanoleuca | reverse complement strand
TTGATTTGAATTTCCCTGATGGCTAATGATTTTGAACATTTTTTCATGTATCTGTTAGCCATTTGTATGTCGTCATTAGAAAAGTGTCTGTTCATATCTTCTACCCGTTTTATGATTTGTTTATTTGTTTCTCATGTATTGAGTTGGAGTTCTTTGTAGATCTTGGATACCAGTCTTTTAATTTTATTTATTTGAGAGGGAGAGTGCATGAGTGGGGGGTGGGGGGAGCAGGGGGAGGAGCAGAGGGAGAGGGACAAGCAGACTCTGTGCTGAGTGCAGAGCCCAATGTGGGGCTCAATCCCACACCCCTGAGAACATGACCTGAGCCAAAATCAAGAGATGGACATTTAAACGACAGTGTCACCCAAGTGGCCCGGGACCAGAGGTATTCTTGTGTTCACTTTGGAGAACGCAAACTGCCCCCTGAACTTTCTAGAGGAAGAGTTTTCTCACATTTCTGGGTGGGATGTCAAGGCGACATAATCATAGCTCTCTCAAGGTGCCTCAAGCTTCTGGAGCCAGGGATGTCTCTAATATAAAGGTCATCACAGACGTCTGTGGTCTTAATGTGAGGAGAGAATACTTCTTATTTTCCCCAGTTCCTGAGATCAACGAGAACTGAAGAAAGCAGAATAAATAGGACTGACGACATAGTGACAGTTTTAAGTAGTGCAGGGAGCCAAACATGGGGCTAGGTGCATATCCCTCTCCACTGGGATTCCTATGGAGAGGGAAACACTATCAGGACCCACTGATTAGCCTTAATCTATAGATGGGGAGAGATGGATTGTATATTTCTATCCATCTGCAGTTGGGAATCAGTTTCAACTGCTAACAGCAGGGATTCATTTGCAGTAGCTTGAACTCACAATGGTTTATTATAT
>NW_023189574.1:0-1445 GCF_002007445.2 Ailuropoda melanoleuca | reverse complement strand
TTTTTGTATGCCTCACTTACAAAAGGAACCTGATTGCCTTTGTTCCAAAGTGCTTTTTCTGGGATGTTTGTGTAGCAATCATCCTGAAAGATAGAGAAACTCTCTTCCTCTGGAGCGGAGAACAGTTTTGATTACTATACAATAAAAAGATTCAAATTTCCTCTCCTGTAAAAAAAAAATGAAACAAACTAGAAAACAATATTGAGTAATCTAATAATATTTAATATTGTGAGAAAAATTTGGGTAGCAAAATGGGTCTAAGACTAAATTGCACTATTTTATGGTATTTAATTATGTGGTTGGCAAATTTATAATGACTTGTTTGGGTAAATTTGGAGAACTAGAACATTAGGCAATTTAAAAATGGGTTTAAGGATTTAGGTCATAAATTTTCTTATGTACATTGTCTTTCCGATGTCTGTTCAAAGTGGTTATCCCATTTAATTAACCACATTCACTGATTAAGCTTTTAAGTTACGTTACTAAACTGTTCACCTGAGTATCCTTTCACCCACTTCTGATGACAATTTCATTGAGTATTTTATACATATACATAGGAGGGAAAACACAGAAAAGGTCCCTCCAGTTTTCTTTATACTTTCTGTCTTAAAGCCCCACAGATTGAACTTGAGAATTTTCAATTATTTCATAGTTTGGAATTGCATGGAAGGAAACCCACTCCAAATAAATATACATTTACAATTGCAATAATTGGCAAAGGTTATTTATATTGCCTGGTTATTTATATGCAATCTTTGGCTCAATGTTATTCTGCTGAAAACCTGGTGGGGAGGAAAGAGCTCGCAAGTAAAATGGGAATAGCTAGAGAAACTCAGTTCTAATTACTGCAAAAACAAAGATAAAGCGACTTTTAAATATGGAAAGAACTTTCAACAGTGCTAGTATATTTGTGAACAATACAAATTTTCTAGCCTAAAATTAAAATGACAGTCTCTATTTCATACACATCTCCATAGAAAAATAAAGTTGGAATTTGGAAATGAAAGTAAAAGAAATGATACCCAGTTTTGACAACTTTTAATGAACACCAGAATGAAGACAAACATTTACCTCCAATCTCTGAGCTTTCCCTCCTGTTTCATCTTCAGCCTTTCTCTGGTACGTCCTCTCTTTCTTCATGGCGGGGCCTTCCCTATCCCTATGCATCTATGAATACACTATGGATCCTCAGAGGGCAGCAGATGATCGCCATCTGACCCCACATTCCTCAGAGCACCCTATTTCATCTCTTCACTGTAGCTCCCCTTGTGTCCCGTTCACCTCTCCTTACTCTCTGACCTCAACTCTGTCGGAACATGGAAACTGCTCTCATGAAAGCTACCATGAATCTCTTAATTCCCACACTTACCATTGCTGATCACTCCTTATTCCACCAGAGCACTTAATTCACTTTTGTCACTGTATTTCACTTTGTCCTTCTTGAG
>NW_023189573.1:0-2461 GCF_002007445.2 Ailuropoda melanoleuca | reverse complement strand
GATGTATATATGATTCTTGAAAGATTAGAACTCATTGCATATGTCTCCAATTTGATTTTTACATCATGAATGGGCTGGGCAATTAAAAAAAAAAAAAAACTTGAGGGGCGCCTGGGTGGCTCAGTCATTGAGCCTCTGCCTTTGGCTCAGGGTGTGATTCCGGCGTAACGGGATCGAGCCCCACATCAGGCTCTTCCACTGGGAGCCTGCTTCTTCCTCTCCCACTCCCCCTGCTTGTGTTCCCTCTCTCGCTGGCTGTCTCTCTGCCAAATAAATAAATAAAATCGTTAAAAAAAAACTTGAGTAATGCCCACCTTATATTAAATAGGTACAAGAATTTATTATTTTTTCCTTCATAAACAACAAAAGGTAGCCTTTTTCTTTAAAATGTGTATGTTTGTGGTATCTCTGTATGTGTATGCATTTTCACTAAGTGGAAACAAATAAGAATCAGATTAAACATATTTTATACAGAGTATTTATAAAAACAACCTTATAGTTCTGAAATTTATCTAAATTAGATGCCAAATGAATGAGTGAAGTTTGGAGGAGTTTGAAATGTCAAAGCCATGGAGTATTTATATTGAGAACAATGAATCTATCAAGCCTACTTTATCTTCATGTCAATCAGGGCATATTTTCCCTTAGTCGGAATCCCTATGGCTTTAAAAATGGAAGAATTGGATATGATGTTTTCGGAAGGTCATATCCAATTTAAGCTCTTCTTTCTTAGGGAATAATCTTTCTTTAGAAAATTATACACATCTGCTGCACTTATGAATCTGCTAGAGTTCCTAAGTCTTATACATTTTCCTACTAATTTTCTTAAAACTTACATTCAGCAAAACTTTGATATATCAGAGCACATATCTTCTAATGTTCGATATGCAGAGGTTAACAAACTTTGAATATATACCTATGATATCTTTTTCCATTAAAGTTTTTTGGGAAGACTCTTTAATTGTCCTTTATTCATTTGACTCAGCAGCAACTTTTTAAATATCTGACAAAGTTAGCACTAGGCTTTCAACTTTATTTATTTTTTTTATTTATTTAACAGAAATAGAGACAGCCAGCAAGAGAGGGAACACAAGCAGGGGGAGTGGGAGAGGAAGAAGCAGGCTCATAGCAGAGGAGCCTGATGTGGGCTTGATCCCACAACGCCAGGATCACGCCCTGAGCCGAAGGCAGACGCTTAACCGCTGTGCCACCCAGGCGCCCCTAGGCTTTCAACTTTAATGTTTAACTTAAGCAGAGAGTCAAGGAAGAGATTCTTTTCCTTGTGTTCATCCTCACCATCCCACTTTAAAAAGGTTAGGCCTGAATATAGGAAGGAGTTTAAGCACACATTAACTGGCACAAAGTGAAACATTTAATGTAATATTTGACAGTTTTCAAGGAACTCTATCAGAAATTATAAAAAAGAAATTGAAGACTAGATCTACTTGTATTTCTGGCATTGACCTCAGGACCACTGATCTGGAAAATTAGTATGTGGCCAAGGATGATAAGACCTACAATGCATAAGGAACAGTTGGAAAATAGAGTTCAAAAAATTTAAGAACAATTTTTTTCCAATGTGCACACTTGAACCACATGCTGAATTTGTAAACTTTATACTTGTGTATACACTCAGATATTTTCAAGTAGATTGTGATTAAAAGAATTTCTGTCTAATGTCTAGATTTAGGTGAGTGAGATGACAGGTGAGATGCAAAGACTGGCTTATCCAACAGTGAATCATTATTCCACTTCACATAATGATTTTTATTTCAAATTGCAATAATAGTATTCTCATTTTATCCTAAATTGTATCTGTGGAGAGAGAGATAAATTGGTTAATGTCCCTAATGCCCAAAACTTATGCTTGAAAGGACTAGAGGNTCCAAAGATGTTTTTGAATACACTTTTAAAAATTTGACCAACATTAATTCAGAAGGAAATAAATTATTCTAAATCTGGAATATTTGTTACAAAACAAGAATCAATTTTATTGAATAGGGTAATTAATGTCTTGGGTGTTTTAAAATTTCATTTTAATAATGACAATATAAATATTAAATATTTTATATTGTCTTTCCATTTTAAATTCTTTTATTTGGCATTTATTTTGTGTTCTCCTTCCTTTAGAATTTTTTATTATGCAATATGTATATCAAGTTGAGAGATTCATATAAATTATTGAAATGCAAAATCTTGTCACAAGATATTTGTTAATAACAATAACAAGTCACACATTCAGTAATATATGTATCTTATTTTACAGAAAACTTACAAAACAGCGTAAGTCTACTGCAGATAAAATATTCACAGTTTATTTTTATGGTCACTCATTATTACTAAAAGCACACAAAACACAAAATGGGGGCGCTATAGACGTGAAGGCTGACGATCATTTCCCTTGCCATTTGCAAATTGGCTGTGACAAAGAATTGGCTTTTCATTCTCTATCGGAATCAGG
>NW_023189572.1:357-2461 GCF_002007445.2 Ailuropoda melanoleuca | reverse complement strand
GTTTTTCCCTGCAGAAGCCTCAACAAAAGCAAAAATGACAAATTTTGGGGTGTTGCCAATTAATCAATCAATCAACTAATATTGTGGTTAAATGTACATAACATAATATTTATCACTTTTACCATTCATAAATGTACAATTCAGCGGCATTAAATACATTAAGAATGTTGTATAACTACCATTACTGTTATCTATATACAAAACTTATTCATCATCTTCCACTAAACCACTCTCCTCATTAGACAATACCTCTCCCTTCTCCCCTCTCCCAATCACTCTGTTCCACTTTCTGTCCCTATGAACTTAGCTATTCTGGGTACCTCATGTAAATGGAACCATCTAATACTTGTCCTTCTGTGTCTGGCTCATTTTACTAAGCATAATGTTTTCAAGGTCCATTCATATGATCACATACTTCAAAATTTCATTCCTTTGTGTGGCTGAAAAATATTCCATTATATATATTTCTTTTTTTTAAAGTCTAATTTATCTAAGTAATCTCTACACCCAACATGGGGCTTGATCCCACAATGCTGAGATCACGACCCTAGTTGAAATCAAGGGTCCAACACCCAACTGATTGAGTCACCCAGACACCCCCATCCTAGTAGTTTTTTTTTTAAAGATTTTATTTATTTATTCGACAGAGATAGAGACAGCTAGCGAGAGAGGGAACACAAGCAGGGGGAGTGGGAGAGGAAGAAGCAGGCTCATAGTGGAGGAGCCTGATGTGGGGCTCGATCCCATAATGCCAGGATTACACCCTGAGGCAAAGGCAGACACTTAACCGCTGTGCCACCCAGGCGCCCTGCCATCCTAGTAGCTTTAAAGTCATATATCACTGTGGTTTTGATTTGCACTGAAAGGCACCAGTTTAAAAAAAAATTATGTTTATTTTTTAATTCCAATATAATTAACGTACAGTGTTATATTAGTTTCATTGTATAATATAACAATTCAACAATTATTTATTTTTTTAAATTAGGCTTCATCCCCAGCATGGAGCCCAATGTGGGGCCCAAACTCATGACCCCAAGATCAAGGCCTGACCTGAGACCAAGAGTCAGGCACTTAACCAACTGAGCCACCCAGATACCCAAAATTCAACAGTTCTGTACATTTCTCAGTGCTTGTCGTGATAAGCTTACTCCCCGTTACGTATTTCACTCATTCCCTGCCCTCCCTGCCCTCTGGCAACCACCAGTTTCTTACCTGTACTGAAGAGTCGGTTTTTTGGGGCGCCTGGGTGGCTCAGTCGTTGAGCGTCTGCCTTTGGTTCAGGGCGTGATCACAGAGTTTTGGGATCGAGCCCCGCATCAGGCTCTTCCACTGGGAGCCTGCTTCTTTCTCTCCCACTCCCCTTCTTGTGTTCCCTCTCTCGCTGGCTGGCTCTCTCTCTGTTAAAATAAATAAATAAAAATCTTTTGAAAAAAAAGTTTTTTTTTTTTGCTTGTCTCTTTTTTTCTTTGTTCATTTGTTTTGTTTCTTAAGTTCCACATATGAGTGAAATCATATGGTATTTGTCTTTCTCTGACTGGCTTATTGCACTTAGCATTATACCCGCTAGTTCTACCTATGTCATTGCAAATGGCAAGATTTCATTCCTTTTTATGATGGAGTAATTTTCTTTTGTATATAAGTACCACATCTTTATTCATCTACCCATGGACATTTGGACTGCTTCCATAGCTTGGCTACTGTAAATAGTGCCACAATAAACATAAGGGTGTGTATATCTAATTCGAAAAGATACATACACCCCTATGTTGACTGCAGCATTGTGGTACAATAGCCAAGATATGGGAGGCGCCAGTTTTAACTTAGGAAAGAAGTGTTTTATGACTGTGATTTGGGAAAATACTTCAGCGGCCTTTTTGGTTATGAAAGGCAAAGCCCAGAGCATAGCCTGGAATGGAGAACTGGAGACAAAAGAAGCTAAACTGCTCAAATAATAAAATCATCTGAATTTCTGATTTTCACCTGGTGCCTGAAAAACACATGGTGGAGGCCTTGAGATGGGAGCACGATACAAGAGCTGGGAGAATGGCTGTGTGGGGAGGAAGTTGACCCCAGCCTTCTGGCATCAGAAGGCTCATAAGATGGA
>NW_023189572.1:0-194 GCF_002007445.2 Ailuropoda melanoleuca | reverse complement strand
AGTCAGCATTGTTAGTGAACCCAAGTTTGGCTGCATGTCACCTGAAAGATCATCATGGAAGAGATGAGTTTCAATTGGAAAGGAATTTGAGCTTTATTTAAGAGGCCGGCAACTGGGGAGAAGGTGGGCTCCTGTCCAAAAGCCAACTCTGAGGTTTCTGCCTGACCCAGGCATTTTTAAAGGGGTTTAGGGTC
>NW_023189571.1:0-1949 GCF_002007445.2 Ailuropoda melanoleuca | reverse complement strand
GGGGTGGGACACACAACAATCTGGACAAAGCAGAGCCCGAGGACAGCAGGAAAGTCGAAGCTGCTTCACAAGGCCAAGCAAAGGGGGTGGGGTGGGGCTGTCACGGAAAGGTAAGTGGGCCCCCTGCCCTCTGAGCCTCATGACCTCACTTTTGTCCGTCTGTACGAGGACGGTACAGGGGGTGGGCGGCAGGCTGAGGGCCTGAGGAAAAGCACAGCTGTGCTCCGGTTGGCCTTGGATGCAGACTTATCAGCCCCCACCTGCCCACCTGGGGCTCTGAGGCACAGAAGGGCGCGAGGCCTGGCATGCCAGCCTTGGCCACACACCACCGCAGCCAGACCCTGCTCCTCGTCCCCTTTCTTATTTTTATGCTACCACTTTGAAAAAATGGAACATGACCTGTTGTCTTTATTTAAAAAGTGTTGCTAGCCCTACCTGGGGCTCCTATACAAAAACAAAACACAACCCAAAAACGAGGCCTCTTTCTGACCAGAGACTTGGGTGGGGACTGGGCTCAACAAATGGAATGTGTGCCCACCAAAGGGTGACCGGAAGCCCTCCCAACACCCCATGCTCCTCATGGAGCTCCTCATGGCCCCGGCCTGCCCCCTTTGCCTTCCTGCTTGCCAGAAGATGAAGGAGAGGCGGTCCCATCTTCCGAACGCTCCGTGGGAGCCATGCACCGATGGGCTGGTTACCAGGCTGGGGCAGTGTTGGCAAGACGCCTCATACGCCTGCAGGAGGAGAGTAGGTGGTGACCCAGATGCCCCAGGGATCTCTAGTGCAGCCAGGGAAGTGGGGACAGAGATAGGACATGGGCGGGGCAGGGGGGGGAATCTCTAGCCCCTCACTGGGCCTGAGCCTGCTGCTTGAGGCCCTGAGGCTGCCCCCTCTCTAGCTTGCTCAGGTCCTGCCTACGTCTCCAGGGCTCCAGACACATAGGTCTGGGCTGTGGTCAGACCCAACCTAAGGGCTTATTTTTGTTCCCTGCGGAGAAACCCACCCAGGGGCTAGACTGGGACTTATCACCTAGGGGCCTGCCTCTGGCAACTCAGTACCCTCCCAGAAACCAGGTCACCGGGTCCTTCCCGACTTCAAGACAGAGCCTTTGGGCAGAGCCAGCTGCAGGGGGCCTAGAGGGGCGGGCGGTACCTTGTGTTCCTGTCCTGGTCGCGGATCTTCTTTTCCATCTCAGCGTCTGTCAGAGTCTCCAGCAGGGGGCACCACTGGTCAGCATCACCTGTGTTCCTGATGGCGATCTCCACCGTGGGTAGGGGGTTCTCACTGTGGGCCGGGGGTGGTGTAGGGGGTAGTAACTGCTAGTTCACAGAACAGCAACTAGAAAAGCCCCCCAGAAACCAGTGTGCGCCCCCTGCCAGAACGCTGGAGCCAGGGCATGGCAGGAAGGCCCAGCCCTTTCCGGCTACCTCCTCTGCCTCCTCTCTACTGGGCCGCTTCCGTGCCAGGCTCCTCAGAACAGCACTCCTGAGAGGAGTGGCCCAGTCACTGCTGTCACCCGAGCCTCCAGGCAGAGTCACTGGAAATGCCAGGTCCCCCCACAACAACAGCTTCTCTTCAAAGCACTCTCAAACCTGTTGCTGCCTCGGTGTCTCTGGCCTACAAGCCTGGGCGGGTGTTCCCTGCAACCCGTGTTGCCGGGGAGGCAGAGGGGGGTGGTCTACCCCACTCAGTGCCCAGGGCCAGGACCCACCAGCCTCGACGCCTTATCACTGAAAGCCGCTGGGCCGGCCCGCTCCTGAAGATTCTGCACACTTGCCCCTCAGTCCACTGACTGGCCCAACCAAACCCCAGAGAGCTGGGCTATTTGCTTAGGGCAGGCAGCTGCGCCTGGGACCCTTGTCCCCTGATCACTACACTCCGCAGCCCCTCCGTGACCACCCCGATGGCCCCCTGTGTGCCCTCTTGCCAAGGAGAGACAGGGTGGGTGT
>NW_023189570.1:0-660 GCF_002007445.2 Ailuropoda melanoleuca | reverse complement strand
CCGGAATTCAGAATCACATCTCGTTTCGGCTACTGACCCTGTTCCCTGCATGGACCTCAGCCCTCTGCTTCTGTAACGTGCGTGTGAGTTCTTCCGGACTTCCCGGGCACGACAGCATCACCTGTGATTTCTTTCCTCACCCCCTTCCTCTCCAAACTTCATGAAACTTCATGGCTTTTTCTTGTTCTTGCCTTCTTGCTCAGCCGGGAGCAGCGCTCTGGGGAACGGAGTGACGAGAGCAGACGTCCAGTCCTGGACAACACCACGCTGCCCTCCACCTCCAAGCCCACCCAAGTTCTCAAACCCGACGTCACACAACTAATAACGTGTTGTGGGGTGACACCGAGCACCAGTTAACAGTCCCACGAGGGGAAAACAATGGACAAACCTGTGGCTCGGGTCTGCTGGCAAAGCTTCTGCTGCACATGGTCTCCTGCTGGCGTCAGGGGCTGTGCCTTGGCTGCGACTGTCCTCGGTGGATTTTCGGGACCCAGGAGGAGACGCAGAGAAACTGACATGAAATCAGTCACACCTGCAGAAATCCAAGTACGACCGTCCTCTACCGCCTGACCTGATTTATTTCAGACCAAGACCTTTGTGGAAACAAAGTAGTCGTGGCGAGAAAGTACAAGTGTGACCTAATCACTAAAATACCCTGGG
>NW_023189569.1:0-836 GCF_002007445.2 Ailuropoda melanoleuca | reverse complement strand
ACAAGTTTATAAGACTGTTTTTTTTTAAGATGTATTTATTTATTTTAGAAAGGGAGAGAGAGGGTGTGAGCCGGGGAAAGGGCAGAGGGAAAGAAAATCCAAGCAGACTCCTGCTAAGCATGGAGTGCAATACAGGGTTCGATCTCACGACTCACGAGATCAGGACCTGAGCCAGAACCAAGAGTCAGAAACTGAGTATGGTTGAGTGTCCGACTCTTGATTTTGGCTTAGCTTCTGACCTTAGTGTTCTGGGATGGAGCCCCCTGTCAGGCTCAGTGCTCAGTGGGGAGTCTGCTTGAGGACTCTCTCTCTCCCTCTCCCTGTTCATGCTCTCTCTCTGAAATAAATAAATAAATAAATAAATCTTAAAACGAAAGGCTAAGTTTTAAACCAACAAACAATATTCATCATACACATGATACAGTTTTAATACAAGGCTAGAAAATGATTGAAGAAAAATATATGGGAAGAGATGTACAAAGAAACTTTCAAAAAGATGCTGCATATGTTATATTAGCATCAGAAAAAATAAACTTTTAAGCAATAAGCATTACTAGAGATAAGAGTTTTCACAATAATAAAAGATTCTCTTAAAAGTAAAGATAAAATATGGCAAAGAATTTAATTCATAGCTACAATATATTCAAGGCAAAACAGCATAACATGAAAGAGAAATGGACAAATCCATAATCAAAGTGGGGGATGTTAACACTGTTCTGAAATCAGTGGATAAGACAAGCAAACAAAAAGTCAGTTAAGAGTAAGATCTGATCAATATAATTTACTAACTTCAGTTGATTGCATATATAGAACACTACATCCAACAAGCTGAAGGA
>NW_023189568.1:0-775 GCF_002007445.2 Ailuropoda melanoleuca | reverse complement strand
ACTTTGCATGTTTTTAAAAGAAATCTAATATGATCGAAGCAAACTCTGAGTTGTGGTATTTAAAAATAGCGGTTTTTTTTCTATCTTTACAGTTTGATGACTATAAAGATATTTTTGACATTGACTTTTGTAGTGTTTTCATTATAAAGAACTCCAATTTCAGTCTAGTTTTCAGTTCTATTTAAAGAAGTCTTAACAAAAGCATGAGAAGAGTTGATTGCAAAGTTTAACTACAGGTACCGAGTACTAAGCTAAATCCTAACTGCAATAGTTTTATGTATTTATGTATTTCTCCCAGAGAACATAGGCAGCCTGTGGCACAGGGATTGTCATTTTAGCTGAGGTATACTTGTCACTTAATTAAAGAACTTTTCTCCATCAGTTTCCAGAGCTACCATTGCCAGTTGTCTATGATGCTGTGGCAGGAAGCTGTGGTGCGACACCATCATGCATATCAGGGTCAACGCATAGGCCTCTGTCTCATAAGAAAAAACTGCACACCATGTTTCATGAGAAGAAAATCATTTTCTATGGGGTAAATCTTAAGAAGAGAAGACATAGATGCATGGACTTCCCACTGACTATATTTCTAATGCTGACTATATTTCTAAGCTATGGAAGTCTATTCTCCTTGATTTTCCACATCCTATCATTTGCATCTGGGAGGCATTGGAATAGATTTGTTGGGTAAGATTTGATCAAATAGTACTCAGGCGTTATCACTATGATCAAATGTTCTTCAAAGAAACCCTGATGTAGTTATTGAATACTTGGG
>NW_023189567.1:0-564 GCF_002007445.2 Ailuropoda melanoleuca | reverse complement strand
ATTGAGCAAAGAAATGGCCCAGTCACTATTTCAGTTTCCGTATGTGCGTTAGACAATGCAGAGGACACAACCCAGAGCAAGAAATTATAACCACTGCAATGCTGGCTCATGCTTCTGGCATGGAGTCTTTTTAAGTTTACAGAATTNTTAAGTTTACAGAATTGTCTTGGCTCTTGGCAGGACTTGGATTTGCAGATTCTTTGAGTGTGTGTGTCGTCTGCTTTTTCTGTACATTATCATTTACGTACCAAGAAATTTTGGCACCTAAAGGTTAGCCTGTCACTTATACAATTGCTGTCATTTATTCCTGAAACCTAGTATAGAAAGTTAATCCATTATATACAAGAACAATAAGATCTGGTGAGTTCCAAGGAGAAAAGGCCCACTCCAGGAAAGAAGGCTCAGTGTTGGCACTCCTTTTTTCAGAAGCTGACTATCCATGTAATAGGAAATCCAGACTCTGCTGGATTTTTTTCTTCTTGGGTTTGATTAAGTGCAATCTTATGCTTGTTAGAACCTTCACCAGAAAACTATGTAATGGGAATCATAGGAGGGGTGAGACTC
>NW_023189566.1:417-625 GCF_002007445.2 Ailuropoda melanoleuca | reverse complement strand
CACGCTACCAAAGCACCTTGATTCCTTTTCCACCTTCCTTAAGGCCATCGTGGCTTCAAGGGCTTTCCCCTGACATTTTGTTTCTTGGTTCTAAGGGCTGGATCCTCCCCAGGCACTACAACCAATGTGGAATCGGGGTCCCCAGTGAAAAGGCTGCTGTTCGCTGGAGGTGTTTTCCTGGACGCTCTCCTTTATTACCATTGAGAAG
>NW_023189566.1:0-281 GCF_002007445.2 Ailuropoda melanoleuca | reverse complement strand
GGTTTCCGCGACCACTTTCCCTCATGTTTCCCTATTCACGAAGGGTGATGATAGTGCTAAGACAGTCCCTGTACGGAGTTGTTTCTGAGGGACGTGTTTTGGGCCTTTTCGTTCCATTGCCGCCAGCAGTTTTGACAGGATTTCCCCAGGGAGCATGCATTTCGTTGGAATTGGGTTTTGGCCGAATTGTCTTTCTCAGTGCTGTGTTCATCGTGTTTCACTCATGATACCAAAGCACCTTGATTCCTGTTCCACCTTCCATAAGGCTGTCGTGACTTCCA
>NW_023189565.1:0-2790 GCF_002007445.2 Ailuropoda melanoleuca | reverse complement strand
CCCACATCAGGCTCCTCTGCTAGGAGCCTGCTTCTTCCTCTCCCACTCCCCCTGCTTGTGTTCCCTTTCTCCCTGGCTATCTCTTTGTCAAATAAATAAATAAAATCTTTTAAAAGAAATTGTAATGATTTTCAGCTAATACCTTTCGTTGACTTTGTCATGAAAACAAAATTATGTTGCATTTATACTCTCTTTCAGTCAAGTATTTTCCAGCATGGCAAGGTTTACTGTAAAGCTCTTGAGATTTATAGGGAGATATAAAAGATATTTGTTGATTACTTGTATTCTTTCCGTGGCTAGTGACAGGACCCAACTTAAATTATTTTAAACCAAAAAGAGAAAATACTGAGCTCAGTTAACTTGGACATCCAAGAATAGCCCTGGCTTCGGGCACAAGTGAAAACAGTTTAAGGTTACAGAGATCGTGACCAGAGCTCTCTCCCTCCGTCTCTTGGCTGTGCTTAGCCCTGCTCTTTTTGCATATTGGGTTTTTTGTTTTGTTTTAGTTTGGGTTTTTTTGGTCTCTCTGGCCACAGAGAGGTTTTCGTCACAGTCCAAAGCCTTCATCCCTGTGGCTTCTGATCCAAATGGTGGCGTTGCTCGGCCACAATCAGGTGCTGTGCGAAGGCACCCTGGACCACACGGGAGCATCCTGCAGCCGAACCGCGGGGATGGATGGGAGCGCATTCAACCAGCAGCCCCATCGGGACTAAATGGGATGGAGGAGGTGCTCCATCTGCCCTGGTGGGGAGAAGCACCACGCAGACAAACAAAACAGACGGTGACTCATTTATTAGCATGCCTGTATTGGAGCTGTTCCTGACGCCAAGGTTTTAGATCCTCTGAAACTAACTGTAGTGGGAGTGGACCCAGAGCCACTGGTGGAACAAGGGCTTTCCTGGGTAATGGGAGTCATTGCCCCCCGTCGTCAGTTCTGGTGCCTTGATCTGCTTTAATAGGCTAGTTTAAAAAACACACAACTGTTTTCTAATAATCACAGATCCTTAGGAACAACCCGGGACCGTGCAGGGAGTTTCTTTTTCTCCCAGTGCTGAGCGCACTCTTGACGGGAGAGTAGGATTTGGGGCTTTTGGTAAAAGTGGATGACGCCAGGATACTCTTTCCTTCTTTTTCTCTTAGAAGGGCATGTTTTGTCCTTACAGGAGTCATTTTCAGCTTCTTTTTCTTTTAAGAATCGAAGCAGCTAATGTATCATTCAGTGTTGGGGCCAAAGGCTTAGAGTAGCATAGTGTGGCAGTCGATTGTGAGAAATGCCCAGATTACTACTACTTTGAAAATTTGGGCATCATTTCACAAATTGCATAGAACTCCAATTCTTCAAGATGTTAATAGGTGCTTGCCCCTACGTCCGCCCTCCCCCACTGAAAAATGACCATCCCTTTGTGTATAGTTCATGGAAATACTCTGTTCAGTGCTCCCCTCTTGGAGATCCCCAGTACTCGTGAACATATGAGTGCTTCACAGTAAAGGAGTGTCTGTGCTTAAACCCAGAGTTTCTCAAACTTTCTTAACCATGGAACCTCCCTTGTCTTAATGGAACATCTATTAACATCTTGAGGGATTTGTATTCCAAAGAATACATTTTAGGAAAATGTTACTTTAGTATCCTAANTTTTAGGAAAATGTTACATTAGTATCCTAAATCATAATAGTTTTCCAAATGTGTCTGTAATAGAAAAATCATATAATTTATTGCAAAGTAAAATAATTTGTTTGTAAATTGCTTTGGGATCATTTCAGTAGCTCTGCAAATCATTGTAGATCTGCAGGCTATGGTTTTTAAATAATTATGTATCCTAATTTATTTTTGATCTATTTTCTTTACCTTTAAAATTATAGAAAGTAATTTTTTTAAATAAGAATTACAGATTGTGCATAGTCAAGGTATTTCCAAAGAGTCATGAATTTTTATTTGTATTTGTGGATGCAAAAAATTTGATGGAGTTCGTATTGAAGTGATGGTCTTGTTTTTTTTCCCCCTCTTAGGTCATTATTCGTGAATTGGATGGTATTCCAGTCATTGGAAGCAAAATCAACAATCCCAACCCCAGTATTAAAGAGAAAGCTTTAAATGCATTGAATAACCTGAGTGTGAATGTTGAAAATCAAGTCAAGATAAAGGTAAGTTACCTGAAGTCGCAAATGTGTAAGTTTTCTATAAATGAAAGAGCAAACAAACATAGGGTTAGTTAAGACCTCCGTCACCTCACATAATTACCCTTTGTGTCTACACGGTGAGAACATTTAAGATCTATTCTCTTAGCACCTTTCAAGTATAAAATACAGTGTAGTCACCTGCTATACATTAGATCCCGGAACTTATTCATCTTATAACTAGAAGTTTGTACCTTTTGAGCAAATCTCCCCATTTCCTTTAACTCTCAGCCCCTGGCAGCCACCATGCCACTCTTGTTTCTGTGAGTTCGGCCTTTTTAGATTGCACGTATAAGGGAGATCTCCAGTATTTGTCTTTCTCTGTCTTATTTCACCTAGTGTAATGCCCTGAAGGTCCATCCATGTGTTGCTAATGGCAGGATTTCCTTCCTTTTATGGCCAAAGAATCTTCCAGTGTATATACAGACCACATTTGCTTTATTCATTCATCTGTCAACACAGGTTGTTTCTGTGTCTTGGCTCTTATGAGTAATAATGCAGTGAACCTGGGGGTGCGTATACCTTTTCAAATTATTCTTCTCAAGGTCTCAGATGAATACGCAGAACTGGAATTGCTGGGTCATGTGGTAGTTTGTATTTTTAATTTTTTGAGGA
>NW_023189564.1:0-847 GCF_002007445.2 Ailuropoda melanoleuca | reverse complement strand
TTTGCTGGGGGGGACTTCTCCTTCTCGCCATTCTGATGAGGAGAGGTTGTGGGGTTGTCCAGAGCCCAAATAATTGACCGGGACCCAGGCCGTGTGCCCTTGTTTTATAGGGATCTTAGGGATGTGGGCTTCTTGAGTTTTCAGCCTGCCTTCTGGGGGAGGGGCCTGCTCNCCCTGTTTGGGTAGAGTCTCCCTGTCCCCTGCGAGGGGGGATGGGGATGGGCACAATGTGAGCTGGTATTTCTGGGCTTTTGTTTTCTGGCAGCTTTCTCTGGCAGTTTCTGTGGCTCTTCTGAGAGTCAGAGCAGCAGTGGCCAAATTCCAGCCTCTGTCTCAGACCAGAGAGATCGCAGTCTGCTCTCCACTGCTCTCCTGGCCTTTTTAACTCTGTTTCTGTTGGTGCTGCTAAAATCCCTGCAGCGTCAAATAAATAAATAAAATCTTTTTAAAAAAAAGAAAAAGAAAAAGAAAATACACATGAAAGGGGTGCCTGGGGGTGCAGTTGGTTGGGCAACTGACTCCTGGTTTTGGCTCAGGTTGTGATCTCGGGGTCATGAGATCGAGCCCCGAATTGGGCTTTACGCTCAGCACAGAGTCTGCTTGAGATTCTCCCTCTCCCTCTTCCTCTGCCCCTCCCGCTTGTGCACTGGTGTGCTCTCTCTCTCAAATAAATAAATCTTTTTTAAAGAAAGAAAATACACACTAAAGAATTTCAAAGTAGAGAAAAGAGGCATTTTACTCTCAAATCTGCATCTTACTCTCAGATAGTTCAGGGGAAAAAAATATAAATATATTTATCTCAAGAGCAAATGGTGGGAGAGGTAAGGTAAAATAATAATTGAGGAAC
>NW_023189563.1:2484-2698 GCF_002007445.2 Ailuropoda melanoleuca | reverse complement strand
GTTAGCCATTTGTATGTCTTCATCGGAAAAGTGTCTGTTCATATCTTCTGCCCATTTTTTGATTTGTTTATCTGTTTCTCCTGCATTGAGTTTGTGAAGTTCTTTGTAGATCTTGGATACAAGTCTTTTATCTGTAGTGTCCTTTGCAAATATCTTCTCCCATTCTGTGGGCTGCATCTTAGTTTTTTTGACTGTTTCCTTGGCTGTGCAGAAG
>NW_023189563.1:1952-2239 GCF_002007445.2 Ailuropoda melanoleuca | reverse complement strand
AGCACCATTTATTGAAGAGACTGTCTTTTTTCCACCAGATGTTGTTTCCTGCTTTATCAAAGATTAGTTGCCCAAAGAGCCGAGGGTCCATTTCTGGGTTCTCTATTCTGTTCCATTGGTCGATGTGTCTGTTTTTGTTGGGCAACTAGTCTTTGATAAAGCAGGAAAAAAACTTCCGGTGGAATGAATACAGTCTCTTCAACAAATGGTGCTGGGAAAATTGGACAGCTACATGCAAAAGAATGAAACTTGACCACTCTCTCACACCATACACAAAAATAAACTCC
>NW_023189563.1:0-1707 GCF_002007445.2 Ailuropoda melanoleuca | reverse complement strand
ATATTTGCAAAGGACACTACAGATAAAGAACTGGTATCCAAGATCTACAAAGAACTTCTCAAACTCAATACACGAGAAACAAATAAACAAATCAAAAAATGGGCAGAAGATATGAACATACACTTTTCCAATGAAGACATACAAATAGCTAACAGACACATGAAAAAACGTTCAAAATCATTAGCCATCAGGGAAATTCAAATCAAAACCACATGAGATACCACCTTATGCCAGTTAGAATGGCAAAAACAGACAAGGCAAGACACAACAATTGTTGGAGAGGATGTGGAGGAAAAAAAAAAGAGGCAGGATCTGCACGCTGGGGGCAGAGCCCCGCACGCTGGGGGCGGTGCCCCGCACGCTGGGCGCAGCGGAGCCACGCATGCTGGGGGCGGAGCCACGCACGCTGGACTCTTCCCCTCATTTCGTTGCTGCGTGGACTCCGGCGTGGACGTCGATGGCAGCGCTCGAGTCTTTGGCAGCGTCGCTGGAGGTGTCCTCGGCTTCGACGGAGTCAGCGGGAGCGGCGGCGTCACTGGAGGCAGCACCGGCGGCCTTACTGTAGGGGCGTCTTCTGAATAGGACTCGTTGTTGGAGGGAGCCCCAGTTCCGGCGGCGCTGGAGGCGGCGCCTCCCTCTGAGGTCAGTGGTGCGCCGCCTCCGGCGTTGAAGGCGGCATCAACGGATTCAGCCTCGGAGCTGGAGGTGGCTGCGGCGCCTGTGGAGGCAGCGGTGGCTGTGGAGGCAGCGGCAACGAGGGCGACGGTGAGTTCCCAAGCAGCTTGGGCTGTGACGCAAGGGGCGGTGAGGGTGGTGACGGCAGCGGCAGGGAGTTCCGTGGTCGGGGAGTTCCGTGGTCGTGCTCTGGCGTNATTTCCGTGGCGTTGAAGGTGGTGGCGCGTCAGTGAGGTCAGGGGCCCTGATGTCAGTGGCACGTGCATTGTAGCTGCGCAGTGACATCAAGGGCCGTGGTGTCGTGGGTTCCCTGGCGGGGAAGAGGATGGCATGGTTGGATAGGGCTCTGAGTCCCAGGCGGCGGTGAGGGCAAGGATTGTGAGTTGTTACTGGGTGGTNGGCAGCACCAACGGATTCAGCCTCGGCAGCTGGGGTGGCTGCGGCGCCTGTGGAGGCAGCAGCGGCTGTGAAGGCAGCGGCAACTGTGAAGGCAGCGGCAACGAGGGCGATGGTGAGTTCCCAAGCGGCTTGGGCTGCGACGCAAGGGGCGGTGAGGGTGGTGATGGCAGCGGCGGGGAGTTCCGTGGTCGGGGAGTTCCGTGGTTGTGCTGTGGCGCGGGTGTTGATTGTGTTGATTTCCGTGGCGTTGAAGGTGGTGGCGCGTCAGTGAGGTCAGGGGCCCTGATGTCAGTGGCACGTGCATTGTAGCTGCGCAGTGACATCAAGGGCCGTGGTGTCGTGGGTTCCCTGGCGGGGAAGAGGATGGCATGGTTGGATAGGGCTCTGAGTCCCAGGCGGCGGTGAGGGCAAGGACTGTGAGTTGTTACCGGGTGGCGAGGGCAGCAATAGTATGTTCCTAGGCAGAGATGGAAGAGGGTGTGGGCGGTATGTTCAGCGGTGGCCACAGCAGCAAGGGCTGTTGCTTGGGTGGTGGGGAGATGGGTTGGGTTGGAAGGGGATCTTTATGGATATATTTCTCCACGGACATGGTCCTGTAGGTTATTCTTCTCTCTTGGCTCCTCTAAGTTATAT
>NW_023189562.1:0-623 GCF_002007445.2 Ailuropoda melanoleuca | reverse complement strand
AATAATCCTTCCAATTTCAATGTTGTTGGTTGTGACCTCTCCTTTTTCATTAATAATTTTATTAATTTCGGGGGCACCTGGGTGGCACGGCAGTTGAGCGCCTGCCTTCGGCTCAGGGTGTGATCCCGGTGTTATGGGATCGAGCCCTACATCGGGCTCCTCCGCTGTGAGCCTACTTCTTACTCTCCCACTCCCCTTGCTTGTGTTCCCTCTCTCGCTGGCTGTCTCTATCTGTGTCGAATAAATAAATAAAATCTTTTAAAAAAGTAATTTTATTAATTTCCGTCCATTCTCTTTTCTTTTGGATAAATCTTGCCAGTGGTCTATCAATTTTATGGATTCTCTCTNATCATTCATAATTTTAATAATTTTGGTTCTTTCTCTTTGCTTTTGAATAAGTCTTGCCAGTGGACTGTCAATTTTATGGATTCTCTCTAAGAACCAGCTTCTAGTCCTGTTGATTTGCTCTACTGTACTTCTGGTTTTTAATTCATTGATTTCTGCTCTAATTTCAGTCAACTGCTTCCTCGTGAGTGCATTAGGCCTGTCCCACTGTTTCTGTTCCAGCTTCTTGAGGTGAGAATATAAAAACTGCATTTTAGATTTTTCTATTCTTTTGAGTG
>NW_023189561.1:0-915 GCF_002007445.2 Ailuropoda melanoleuca | reverse complement strand
TAAACCTCCTGTACACCAGCCAAAAGAAAGTTGTAACATTTATTTTTCTGATATACATATATTAGATAAGTTGACTTTTAAGTCAGACAAAAAGGTTTTAGGAAAGATAATAAAGGATATTTTAAAATGAGAAATCGTAACTATATCAGTAAGATAAACTTCTAAATTCGTATGTCCTCAGTAATATAGCTTCAAATTGAAAGCGTTAGATGAGAAATCCACATCATCAAAGAAAATTTTTCCAAGTCCTTCTCATATCTGATAGTAGACACAGATCAACACNAGACACAGATCAACATAGAAACACAGTATCTAAATGAATTAATAAATCTGAGCTAATTATCAAATGCCATACAGAGTGTTCTTTACAAGTGAGTATAAAACATTTAGCAAAACTGACCATGAGATGGCCATAAAGCAACTTTCAAAACACCTCAAAGGACAGAAATAATTCACTTTGTTCTCTAACCATACAGGAATTCAGCAAGGAATTAGTAGAAAAAAGTATCTGGAAAAAGCTCTATTGTTTGAAAACTAAGCAAACCCTGTAAAAAATAGTCCATGGGTCACAGGAGAAATCTCAATAGAAATTAGGAAAAAAAATGTGAACTGAATGACAATGATACATTATAAAACAGAGATAAAAACTATGAAATATAGCTTAAAATGTGTTTAGAAAATATATGGACTTCAGTGCACATACTAGAACAGAAAAGAGATTAGGAAAGAATGTGGAAAACAGTGATCTAACTATTTACAGCAAAACGTTAGAAAATAAAAAGGAAATTCAACCCAAAGAATGCTGACAAGGAAAAAAATGACAGAAAAATAAATAAATACAATTAAAAAAAAACTACAGCAGTAAGAAAACCTAACAAACCTAAAATAACTTATTTGGTAAGATTAACGTTACTG
>NW_023189560.1:0-1920 GCF_002007445.2 Ailuropoda melanoleuca | reverse complement strand
CCTTCTTTCCTTTCCTTTCCTTTCCTTTCCTTTCCTTTCCTTTCCTTTCCTTTCCTTTCCTTTCCTTTCCTCCTGCCCTTCCTTCCTTCCTTTTTTCTTCCTTCCTCCCTCCCTCCCTCCCTCTCTCTCTTTCTTTCTTTTTTTAAGATTTTATTTATTTGAGAGAGAGAAAAAGCACGACCAGGGGGGAGGAGCAGAGGGAGAAGCAGACTCCCCACTGAGCGGGGTACCTGATGTGAGGCTGGATCCAGGACCCTGAGATCATGACCTGAGTCAAAGGCAGACGCCCAACCGACTGAGCCACCCAGGCGCCCCAAGAGAGGAAACTTTCTTAACAATGGTTCAAAATTAATCTCCATGTTACTGTGTGTCTTCTCTTATCTTGCCACCTGTAGTAGTTTCACAGTCTGAGGATCTGTCAACATCTGAATTGCAAATCCCCTTCAGCCCACAAATGCCACTTCTAGGAATCTTGTCTAACTGCTAGTGTGATGGACAAAGAGGCATGGATTGACGTTCTTTGCAGCATCGAACCAAAGGGGTTGTTTGTAATAGCGTAAAACTGGGAATAAGCTAGGGGTCCATCTCGTGGGGACTATTAGACAAACCATCGTACGTCAGCACTAGAGTGGGCCAGATCCATACATGTGGACATGGATGTTTCTTTGACACACACTGCTGGGGAGCGATCCACAGAGAGCGATCCCATTCATTCAGGAAACAGAAAACCAACGCAAAAGCATGTTTCTGTATGTACGTAAGTGCCCAGAAAGCTCTGAGAGTGTGCCCGCTTACACAACAAGTGGGGTGACCTCCAAGGACGGCAGTGGAATTCTGTGTGTGGAGTCTGTGTGGACGCTAATGATGGCAATTAAAGTATCAGGTGACACGTGCTGAGTGCTCGCTCTGGGCCACACACTGTTGAAGGGCTTTATTTGAATGAGTTAACCTGTTCCATCCTAATAACGACCCTACGAATTGTGATTATGATCCTTATTTTGCATGCGGAAACAAGGGCACACCTCCAGGGGGTGCTATATACATAGAAAACAATAGGAGCTGTGGCCCTGGAATTGTGCAGGGCAGGGGGACAGCAAAGATTGAAGAGGTGGAGTCAGGATTTGAACCACTCGTTGCTATCCCCTCTGCTACCTGCCCCACCCCTCCACCCCCGTAAAACTAATTTTACAGTGGGATTTTCATGTATTACACACGTGTAAAAATAAACCAGCCCTACAGCCTGGTTTCACTTGGATATTTTTGAGGGCTGTGGGGGGGAATTTGGATGGGAGAACAGCATCTTGCCTCCTGGGTTAGGGGTGGGAGTCATCCCAGCAGAACACAGAGATGGGACAGCAGGAGGCCAAGGTCAAAAGGACATGTGGGCTCATTCCTGAACTCAGGGGAAGAGATTCTTGGGGAAACCTTAGAAACAGCTGGGACTAATTCTGAGCAATGAGGATGCTGTGGGCTTGTGCCTTGATAATTTAGGAGTAAAGGGAGCTTTTTAAGGAATAAAAGACTTGATTACATATTTACAAGTTGGTGAGTCCTGGGGCATGAGGGATTACATAATAATACTACCTGTAAAACAAAAATAGGAGGGCATAGTATTCGCTAACTGCTTTTTCATTCAATGTGTCATGAAATAATATGGGGCCTCCTTTGAAAAGAGATAAGGAAGCTGTGTACTCTGCACCCCTGTCTATAATTTGGGGGTGGACTATGGTTGGCTTCCTAATTCCCCGGAGAGCCCCGAGGTCACTGTCTCTATGATGCTGCAGGAACATCGTGGGGCTGCAGTTGCTTTGACGAACGTGCGTCTAACTTACCCAGGAAGCTTATGAAAAATGCAGATTTCTGGGCTCACTCTGTATGATAACTACCTACTGCTACCTAACAAATTACCCTGAAACCTAA
>NW_023189559.1:0-973 GCF_002007445.2 Ailuropoda melanoleuca | reverse complement strand
GGGGAGACAACGCCCTCTGGGAGGTGGGAGTGGGGTCGGGTGGAGGGACGGGATGGCTGGAGGATGGCCCACTGGCACACGTACTCACACGCTTGTTCATGGGGGTGCGGCGGAAGCCCAGTGTGCGCCGATGCAGGGCTGGTAGTGGAGACGCTCGGGGGCACGCACGTGGCCAGCGCATCCTGAGTGTGTAGCCCAGGGGGATCCCCAGGGGCAGGGTAGTGACAGAGTCACGGGGTGTCAGGGAGGGCACCNGGGTAGTGACAGAGTCACGGGGTGTCAGGGAGGGCACCAGGGCGTCTGGGGGCAGAGTTGCGAGGGCAGGATGGCTGTGCCACAGAGTGACAGGCTGCTAAGGCTGCCCCTTCCGCAGACCCTTCATGACAACACTCAGGAGCTTGCCTTTCTCTTCTGGTTCCAGACAAGCCACTCGGGTCATCGGCTAGGTTAGCAATTCTCCCCTACACGTAACAAAAATGCCTCTCCCCTGTCCTCCCATCCACGTAGAGNCCCTGTCCTCCCATCCACCTAATCAGAATAAGCATCGTGAATTCACGGAAAGGGAAAGCAGTTCTCCAGGGCTCAGGGCATGGGCTGACCTAGGAGGGCACGGCTCTGTTTACGCACGCGATGGCAGCCTTGTTGTTAGTGTTCCGAGGTTTGGAGCAGCACTGGGGGTGGGTGCTATGGGCACTGCTGCACAGAGCTGGGCGCCCCAGGGCTGAGAAGTTCTGAGGAGCGGTCAGGGCTGGGCAGTGGCCCCGGGCGCAGAGCCCTTGCCCCCACACAGCCACCCCTTGGAGGGGCAGCACGGGCACCATGGCACATGCTCTGTCCTCGGTACTTGTGATAGTGTGGCTCCACCCATGTGGACCCAGCCTCCCTCCGGGACCAGAGGCACCACAGGGAGCTCCTGTGTGGGGGTCGGCACCTCGGGTGAGGGCCAGGCGTGCTCTGCTGACGGGGGACAGCC
>NW_023189558.1:0-679 GCF_002007445.2 Ailuropoda melanoleuca | reverse complement strand
CAGGGGGAGTGGGAGAGGAAGAAGCAGGCTCATAGCAGAGGAGCCTGATGTGGGGCTCAATCCTGTAACGCTGGATCACGCCCTGAGCCGAAGGCAGACACTTAACCGCTGTGCCACCCAGGCGCCCCCCTACTTATTNCTACTTATCTTTTAGATCCCAGATTAATTGTCTGCATTTGCAAGAAGTACTTTTTAACTTCCTTTTTCTTTTGGGAGGCAAATTAATGCTCAGGGTCTGAGTTTGTCTTGGCTCCCATTTATTTAACACAAGTCCACTCTGGGAATTTCACTAGCCTAAAGCATCTACAATGGTGTCTTTTAATAAGACAATAAAGGAATTACATACTCAAATCAATGATAGATTAATCCCACTATTGCTCCAGGCAGGGGGAGATGAAAGGAATGAAGTCCAGATTTAGTTGAAGTGGACTTTTTTAGGAGTTGGTACTCAGGAGCGATAGCTTAGCCAACCCAGAGCTGATGTCCAGCTGCCAGTGCAAAAATAAAAGTCCCCTGTTGCTGGAGGCCCTTGCTAGGGAATGACAGAGTCAGCATTGATGAGCCCGATCGTCTCCCTAGGCTGCTACCTGGCTATCCGCTATCAGCATGGCCATAGAAGAGTCACCTTTACCAGGCAGGAGCTAATTGCTCCAAGGTTATTGGAGAGCTACCATTTTAA
>NW_023189557.1:0-1079 GCF_002007445.2 Ailuropoda melanoleuca | reverse complement strand
CAGAATCAGAGGGAAAGAAGTATTTTTGAGTAAGACAATATCTGAGTGCAACAGTGGGCGTGCTCCAAACACATAATTTTGTTTATATCAGAACCTGAAACGGTAGGGACTTACCTCATTTCCTTCCAGGACATAACTGCCTTTGTTTGGGCAGGACCCTTACGAAATACATCTTATATCTTTCATACCAGAGAGATACCTTCTTAGAATCACCCAAACTCTACATAAATTTAAAAAAAAAAAACTGCTGGAGAGGCAGACACTTGAACGCTTGCTTTGGAAAGGGAATTCAGGTCATGTGTGCTCCATCTCCACGTCGTCATGGCTCAGGAGGAAAGAGTCTGGGCTTGGGCTTGCCCATAAGCTTGTCTTGGTTTTGTCAACATAGGGATGTTGTCCTGTGTCCTGCACACCCATGAACTGGACTTGCCTGTGTAATCCCCTCTGGAGGCTCTTTTCCACATTCTTGGGTTTCCTCTGGAGTCCTACCAGTGGCATGTTCCATTTGGACATGTCCACCTGCAGGAGGAAGAGCGTCCATCCCACCACCTGTGCACAGCTTGCGTTCTCCCTCCTCAGGACAGGTGCACCAAATCCCCTGGTTCTACTTTCCATGTGCAACCCCACCTGTCGGGAGCTGAAGTGTTGTCCTCAGGGGAGGCAGTTCCCATCGTCCCACCTGGGACGAACGTCACTCTTGCTTCCAAGTCGAAATCACCACCACCCGTGTACTTTCCGAGGCCATCTCCATCCCGAGGGAGTCTCTAACCCTAAGAACCAGGTCAACGCTTCCCGATACCCAGTGATCAGTGTAGACACGCAGCTAACACTTGGCCATGCTGATTGAAAACATTTTCCCAAGGCCAACATGGAAATTCATTTTTTAAAACATCAGTTCAGATTCCAGAGGAAGAGACCATTTTGGAAAGACAGGAGCGTTGGGGAGAAAGTTGGTGGTTCTTACTCAGTGTCCATCCTTGGATCACAGATCTGTGATGGCATGTTTTCGGTAAACGATAAACATTCGTAAAGACCAGGTAAGCGTCAGCTTTTTTCTGCAAGAGAAATGTGTATTGGGG
>NW_023189556.1:0-2306 GCF_002007445.2 Ailuropoda melanoleuca | reverse complement strand
AAGCATCAAACTTTACATGGGAATCTGGGGATGTACTGTATGGTGATTAACATAATATAATAAAATAAAATAAAATTTAAAAAAAAGAATTTTACTGAGATATAATTCAGTGCCATACAATTAACCCATCTAAAGTACACATTTAATTTGGGGTTTTTTGTTTGTTTTTGTTAATTTTTCTACCATATTTATAGAGTTGTTCAATCATCAACACAATCAATTTTAGGGCATTCTCTGGGTCCATGAACAATTACTTTTTCTTTCCCCCAAGCCAATAAAAGGAATTTGACCTATTCTGTGAAGGACCTTAGATCTTGATTTACTAGGTTATCACTGCAAAAATCTTTAACTTTTAGTAATAGGGTAACATGCTCACCATTGCACTTAAGGAAAATATTCTGGTGGTAATGTATAGTACATAAAGGAACCACTTCAATCCGAGGAATCAATTTTACTCTCACATATTCTCTGATCTACCATAATTGTATATACCTGTGGAAAGATCTTTGCACTAATCTGTGGATTATATTCCATAGAAATTCCTTCCTGTATAACCCTTCAAGCAAACCAGTAAATATTTCCTAAGTAATAATGTGCTTACAAGGAGGCTCCTCTATTCCTTTGGTTTAACTGTGTTCCCCCTTAGAACCTGACTTTAAAGCACGGTAATAAGTATTTTTTTTTTATACTTCTCAAAACTACCTGGATGACTTATATGGTAGAATTATTATCCCCATTTTAAAATAAGAAAGATCACAATCAGGGGCAACTGGGTGGTGCGGTTGGTTAAGCCTCTAACTCTTGCTTTTGCCTCAGGTCCTGATCTCAGGGTCCTGAGATTGAGCCCCGAGTTAGACTCCATGCTCAGTCTGCTTGAGATTCTCTCTTCCACTCTCTCTGCTCCTCCCACCCCCATGCTTGCTCTTTATCTAAAGAGAGATAAATAAATAAATCTAAAACAAAAAAAGAGAGAGAGAGAGAGAGAAAGGAAAGAAAAGAANTCCACTCTCTCTGCTCCTCCCACCCCCATGCTTGCTCTTTATCTAAAGAGAGATAAATAAATAAATCTAAAAAAAAAAAGAGAGAGAGAGAGAGAGAAAGGAAAGAAAAGAAAAGAAAGAATCACAATCAGAAATGTTACAGCTTTCTAGGGAGATACACAATTACCAAATGCCAAAAACGTGATGTAATTCCTGGCTTCCTGACTTTACTATCAGGCCTTTTCCCACCACAGCACAGATACCCCTGCAGCTGTTAACCGTGACCTGCCCTTACGTTGAGTCAGCAAAAATAAAAATCTCTCTTCCACCCAGAAGTATGTTCGATCTAAATAATTTGGGAGGAGTTAGGATACATGTTCTTCAAATTTGTTTTAAAATGTTTTAGAAACCCAAATATAGAATTAGGAAATGCATTTTGTTAAAGAACCTCAAAATATTGAATTTTCTTAGAACACATTTGACAAGAAAAGCATATAGCATGTGAGCAACAAAACCTCTTGTTAGGACAATTTAAATCCCAGCGTAAGACTAATTAGTAGATAGACAAACACCAACCTAGAAGCTGAAACGCTTAAAAAGACCATTCTTAATCACTAACTTTTCACTAATAACCAATTCCATTATTCATGTGGCCACCAACTAATAAGCATTTGAAGGCTGCCAAGGTCACTCACAGGGACCATCCAAGAGCAGTTCTTCCAGCACTTCTATGAGGTAGAAAGCTAAGGCTAAGAGAGGTGCAAAGATCTGCCCATGTCAATAAAGTCACAAGTCTTCTGGCTCCAAATAACAAGAGTATTTGCACAGGCAAAACACAGAATGCACATTTTCTTATTCTCTGGACTTCCAAGGGAAGGTCCTTCCATTAAACAAGGTTAAGACCAAGTTCAATGCCCAGTTCAAGCCCTTGGCATTCAGTCCTGGTCTGGTACAAGCTTAAATTCTCATTTTCTCTCTTTCTAGTGTGCCATGCCAGGTATGAAGAACATTAAGACAAATCATCCTTCCCTTCTCGAGCCCCCCACCTTAACATCAGCCTCCAAACTGCAACAATAATATTCGAACTCGAAGATTCTGGCCTTCTTAATGAATGATTCTTAAGGAGCCTCACCAGCTTGAGCCCAAATTCCTCATTCTTTTGAACAGTCACAGGAAGGTTATGTGGAGATGCGGAGATCTCAGGACTTTGTGTAGCTTCCTCCACTCTTTGACACTTCCTCACTTTAGTGCTGGCTACAAAGTTTTGACCTATGGAATAGGCCATGGTGTTTCACTGGTTATCTTTCAAAGTGTCGCCAAGTTATT
>NW_023189555.1:0-1781 GCF_002007445.2 Ailuropoda melanoleuca | reverse complement strand
CAAAATTGTTATAAAATTATGTTAAAAGTTACCACCAAAAAACTCAATGTCTTTTAAAAAGAAACTAATAAAAAGTAGAATGTAGCCATAAAAATGACATACAGACAGTAAACCTGCTTAGTAATTCATCAGGGTCAATACTTTCCATCTGATGAATGCAGAAATGAAGGCATAGATTCCTTGCATAAACTAACTGCCAAAGGTCAAGAACATATCCAAAAAGACTATCATTATAGACTGAACTTGTTGAGTTTTTAGTGAACATCAGAATCTGGTTTCTTTATTCAATAAAAAGTGGAATTTGAAAGAGAAATATTTTGGGATGACAGTGCATTGCATTAGGTGCGNTGCATTGCATTAGGTGCTAAGAATTATGTATGAACTCATATACATGTTAATATTTTTTCACAGAAATCTTCCAATTAAAAAGTTAAATAAGTATAACCTTTGGGGTCCCACCTCTGCAACTTACTTTCTATATGACCTTGAGAGAATCATTTGAGATATTTGATCCACATTATTTTATATATAAATGAAAAAAAAAACGATGCCTCTCATACATGAAAATATGATGGAATAATTCAAGTCAAACATCTAGCCTAGTACTGTCTGCATGGCAGATATTTTAACATTAGGCTTCTTTTCTTCCTTTACCCAACTGTACACATTTCTTCCACAAAATCATGATAAATTATATCCACCCTTTTCTTCTATCCTTTCAGAGTCTAAATACTCATTCTTTTTTTGTGTGTGTGTATGGCAGCCTGTTTCCAAATTTGAGCATATATAAATGTTAGCAGGCACTTTCTTCTATGAGATAAAATTTGCTTCTTACAACCTATTTCTAAACCAAGAGCAAAAGAACAGAAGGGAGGCAATAATAGGAATTAGTGGGAAAGAAGTGTTGGAAAATTAGATATCTGTTAGTCATGGTAATAAAATAAAGAGGACATAGTTTTTAATTGAAAGAAAGATTATTTTTAGCATGTAAAACATACTAAAAACAATAATACATCTATGTTTAGATGTTTAAATATATGTATCTCACTGCTAGAATAAACTTAGTTTGTGTCCTTTTTATAGAATAGCATGTAGATAGCCTGAAAAATACATTGAAAAATACAATGTTAAAAAGCAGTATCACCACAGATGGGAAAATATCTTCTTAGGGCAGTTAATCCTTAATTCAAATCATAAGGAGAGGACTGTAGTTTTATGAATATGTTTTTCTTTTTTTTAAAGGACTATTTTTGAGAGAATTTTAAGTTTACAACAAAATTGAAAGAAAAGCACAGAGATTTCCTGTATACTTTCTGCCCCCACATGAATAGCCTCCTCCATTATCAGCTTCACTCACCAGAATGGTAGAGTGCATTTTTTACCAAGACTGAACCTAGATTAACACATAATAATCACCCAAGGTCCATAGTTCACCTCAGGGTTGACTCTAGGTGTTGTACCTGCTATGAGTTTGGAGAAAATCTTCTGTGCTCTGCCTATTCACTACTCCCATTCCCAGACAACCATTGATCTTTTTACTGTTTCCATAGCTTTGCCTTTTTGAGAACATCATGTAGTTGGAATCAAACTGTATGTAGCCTTTTTAGACTGGCTTTGTTCGCTTAGTAATATGCATTTAAAGTTTCTGCACATCTTTTCATAGTATGATAGCTCAATTCTTTTTAGTGCTGAATAAATATTTCATTGTCTGGATGTACCACAGTTTATCCATTTACCCACTGAAGGATATCTTGGTTGTTTCCAAATGTTGGCAATTATGC
>NW_023189554.1:0-1014 GCF_002007445.2 Ailuropoda melanoleuca | reverse complement strand
CTGTCCACCATCAGTGGGACAGAGATTAGCCTCAGCAGGTAGAAAGCTTGAAAGGCTAATTTTGTACATAAAAATTCAGACTCACTTACAGGTCATATCAGTGTATACACTATAATATATCATCTGTTTCTTCTTAACTGAGCTAGAAATTCTAGAGTTTTCATGATGATACATTCTTATGCTGTTGGCACAGGTTTAGAGAGACTTCTTCTGGCATTGCTAATTCTTGCCTAATTTAGCTAAATATCGGTCTCAGAAAATAGTGAACCTTCATTCAACTACACACTTTGCAGTAACATAGAAAAGGCCAGAGGCCTACAATGTGGCATTGCTAAGTCATTATGCAGGCCACAAGCATGGCAATGGGGTGGGTGGAAAAGAATCTGGACTAGAACTCAGTAGACCTCCATGTTTATGAAGGGGCATGATGAGAAGGCTGAAGCACGGGTAGTACCAGCGGACCTTTACTGAGTACTTGCGAACTTCCAGGAACCGTCCAGAGCAGCTGGTATCTTGTTAGCTCACCGCATCTTCACAAAGACCCAGTGAAGAAGGTACCACCATCCCCCTTTATGTCAATGAGACTGAGGGTTGCACCAACTGAGACCACACAATGGGCTGCGTGCAAGCAAGACATCTGGCTTCAGAGCGTGCGTTCTTAACCACACTCCGTCATTCTGCCTCTACAAATTTTAATCTTGGCAAATTTGAGCACCTAATGAGATAATGGATGTGAAAGTGCTTGGAAAAATATAAACTGCTTTACAAATGTCAGTGTTCAGTATNTGCTTGGAAAAATATAAACTGCTTTACAAATGTCAGTGTTCAGTATTAGTATCTAATTATCTAATTACATAGCCACATGGTCTGATCATAATAAAATCTTGATTGGGATTTGTTTGTCCTGAAAACCTTATTACAGTATTGCCCCATATATCACTTCACGTTTTCCTTCAACACCTCGTGAGCTTTCATTTTACAAATGAGACATTCGAGGCATAAATCATGAAAATG
>NW_023189553.1:0-2362 GCF_002007445.2 Ailuropoda melanoleuca | reverse complement strand
CTGTCCACCATCAGTGGGACAGAGATTAGCCTCAGCAGGTAGAAAGCTTGAAAGGCTAATTTTGTACATAAAAATTCAGACTCACTTACAGGTCATATCAGTGTATACACTATAATATATCATCTGTTTCTTCTTAACTGAGCTAGAAATTCTAGAGTTTTCATGATGATACATTCTTATGCTGTTGGCACAGGTTTAGAGAGACTTCTTCTGGCATTGCTAATTCTTGCCTAATTTAGCTAAATATCGGTCTCAGAAAATAGTGAACCTTCATTCAACTACACACTTTGCAGTAACATAGAAAAGGCCAGAGGCCTACAATGTGGCATTGCTAAGTCATTATGCAGGCCACAAGCATGGCAATGGGGTGGGTGGAAAAGAATCTGGACTAGAACTCAGTAGACCTCCATGTTTATGAAGGGGCATGATGAGAAGGCTGAAGCACGGGTAGTACCAGCGGACCTTTACTGAGTACTTGCGAACTTCCAGGAACCGTCCAGAGCAGCTGGTATCTTGTTAGCTCACCGCATCTTCACAAAGACCCAGTGAAGAAGGTACCACCATCCCCCTTTATGTCAATGAGACTGAGGGTTGCACCAACTGAGACCACACAATGGGCTGCGTGCAAGCAAGACATCTGGCTTCAGAGCGTGCGTTCTTAACCACACTCCGTCATTCTGCCTCTACAAATTTTAATCTTGGCAAATTTGAGCACCTAATGAGATAATGGATGTGAAAGTGCTTGGAAAAATATAAACTGCTTTACAAATGTCAGTGTTCAGTATNAATGGATGTGAAAGTGCTTGGAAAAATATAAACTGCTTTACAAATGTCAGTGTTCAGTATTAGTATCTAATTATCTAATTACATAGCCACATGGTCTGATCATAATAAAATCTTGATTGGGATTTGTTTGTTCTGAAAACCTTATTACAGTATTGCCCCATATATCACTTAACGTTTTCCTTCAACACCTCGTGAGCTTTCATTTTACAAATGAGACATTCGAGGCATAAATCATGAAAATGGCCTGCTTAAAATTAAAAGCAAAACCAAACAAAACCTAGTTGTCAGAGCCAAAAGATGATAAAGCAAAAGTTCTCTCTGTCCCCTCAGCCTGAATTTCCTTTCTCTGTCAACCTCAAAACTCATTCTTAAAGAGCCATTTAAATGTCACCTCCTCCATGCAGCCTGACCTGATGCCTGATAGCTCAAAGAAAATTCACCTTACCCCCACCATGCTGCTTTAACCCTCTGAACAGACCAGACTCTGAGGAATTTGAATGATTTAACAGAGATTTGTAAGTATTACACAACAACAGTTCTCCAGAAGGAGGGCAATAGGATGGAAGCAGGATTCTAAACATTTACAATGAAGGCAGCAGGACTCTATTCAGATACTGGAGAGACTAGGGCCAGGGATTTCCTATAGCACGCAGAGAAAGGAAACCCATGGTAATTGAGGAAATCTTAACTGGTGGTTACTTTAGAAAGGGGGAGAAAGGTGCACAGTTAAGAGACATTTTAAAAGAAAAGCTCACAGGGACTTAGTGACTAAGTGGGCAAGAATAAAGGAGAGTCCAAATGACTGCACTGTTGATTGGGAGCTCTGCAGGGGGAGCTGGGGAGGTTCCCACAGTGCAGAGTAAGTCCTCCAGGAAAACCCTGCAGACAGGACCCCGTGGTCATAATCAGGCAGATGCCTTCTCTTTCTACAAGTGTTAAGGTGATTTACTGGGACTTGCTAATTCTGGTCCGCTTTAGTTGAGCACCTGTCCTAGAACTCAATGAATAGTCGCAAATGAGCATGGGAAAGCAGAAACTCCCAATGATGTGGCATTTCCAAAGAAAAATTGGTGTGTGTTGCGGCCTTGATGTTTTGGGGAAAAATGGGCTGGCTTTTTAAATTACAGAGCTAGAGAAGATGGTGGGGATTTATGTAGTTAGAAAGGGCTTGATTTTAATACTGGCTCAAATATCACCTGACAAACTTAATCTTCCTAAGTCTTACATAATTTCCAAGACCAAAGTTTGATTTTATGTAAGTGAAATTTTAGGACAAGATGTAGCTACCAAAGTTGCCAATAGTGGGGGCTGAAGCAGCAAGAATAAGACAGGGACTCTAAGGGGGTAGTTAAGTTATTGACTTAATTCCAAAGGATCATTTTCACCATTAAAGAAGAAAGTGCTACTAACAAGAACGCACTATTAGAATTAGGCAATGCCTCTAACAGGGACTCCATGAACTTTCTGTTGAGGCTGTCAATTCAGGATTATCAAAGGAATAATAAACATACAAACTGAGGGACATTTTCAGGACTGGACTCCTGACTGGCAGCTTTGTTTAAATGTACATTTGTCC
>NW_023189552.1:0-642 GCF_002007445.2 Ailuropoda melanoleuca | reverse complement strand
CTCAGAAAAAATAATAATTTCCTGCAGAGCAAGCGGCTGGGAGTCGGATGGTCCATGTTTCCCGCTGCAGCGCTCCGCCTGCATTTGCTCACTGGTGCCATGATGCTTCGTCCGAATCATGAGTGAAGTTCTCAGCTCCTGGGCTGGCTTGCTAGGGCTGTTCTAACAGAGCGCCACAAGCTGAGCGTCTTAGAACAACCAAAATCTGTCGTCTCGCCGTCTGGGGGCTCAACGTCCGAGTTCAGGAAGTGCGCAGAGTGGATTCCTTCTGAGAGCTGGGAGGCACCATGTGTGCCAGGCCCCTCGCCCAGCTTCTGGAGATCCACTGGTAATCTTTGTGTTCCTTGCCTTTTAAAAACATCAGCCCAATCCTTGTCTCCATGTACACACGGTGTTCTCCCTGTGAGTCTCTGTGTCCAAATTCTCCCTTTTCATAAGGACACAGTTATATTGGATCAGGGCCCACCCTCATGGCATCATGTTAACGAATTCCTCCTGTAGTGATCTTCTTTCCAAATAAGGGCACATTCCAAGATATGAGGGTTAGGACTTGAACATGAGAATTTTAGGAAGGACACAATTCAACTAAAAGGCTGTAGAGGTGAAGAATCATGTTGCATAATCATGTGTGTTCCCATAATG
>NW_023189551.1:0-2580 GCF_002007445.2 Ailuropoda melanoleuca | reverse complement strand
GGAATGCAAGTTGGTACAGCCACTCTGGATAACAGTGTGGAGGTCCCTTAAAAAGTTAAAAATTGAGCTACACTATGATCCAGCCATTGCACTACTGGGTGTTTACCTCAAAGATACAGACGCAGTGAAGTNAGTAAAGAGAAGGGCCATATGCACCCCAATGTTCATAGCTGCATTGTCCACAATAGCCAAATCATGGAAGGAGCCGAGATGCCCTTCAACAGATGACTGGATTAAGAAGCTGTGGTCCATATATACAATGGAATATTACTCAGCTATCAGAAAGAACGAATTCTCAACATTTGCTGCAACATGGACGGCACTGGAGGAGATAATGCTAAGTGAAATAAGTCAAGCAGAGAAAGACAATTATCATATGATTTCTCTCATCTATGGAACATAAGAACTAGGAAGATTAGTAGGGGAAGAAAGGGATAAAGAAAGGGGGGTAATCAGAAGGGGGAATGAAGCATGAGAGACTATGGATTCTGAGAAACAAACTGAGGGCCTCAGAGGGGAGGGGGTGGGGGAATGGGATAGGCTGGTGATGTGCAGTAAGGAGGGCACGTATTGCATGGTGCACTGGGTGTTATATGCAACTAATGAATCATCGAACTTTACATCAGAAACCAGGGATGTACTGTATGGTGACTAACATATTCTAATAAAAAAACATTTTAAAAAAAGTCAAAGAAAAAAAAATCGCCGGGGGCTCGGGGGGGGGGCCCTGCCCGTCCTCCTGCCCTGAATGCTCGGTGGCGCCCCGAGGGGCCCTGGTGGCTGTGCGGCTGCAGGCTGAGTCCGGCGCTGGGGTTCAGGTGTCCCCAATCCCCAGAGCTGCTTTGATAGCCCCCTGGGGAGGGGCACCTCAGCAGCGGACCTAGGGTTAGGGTTAGGCCCCAGGAGATCATCAGTCCCGATCCGCAGGCAGTGCAGGGAGCCGAGTGGAGGTCTGAGGTGAGGGCGTGGGGAGGGGGAGCGTGGGCCCCAGGGTTGGGGCATGGGGGGGCGGTCAAAAGTCACTGTTTTTTTTCCCCTTCTGTAAAGCTCTGGATTTGGACTGCTCACACTTGCTTTCAGATTTTGTCATCTACAGTGAGAAGAGTTGGCCTGGAAGTCCTTTCCCTATCACGGGTTGCTGGGATGGCATCAAGACCCTCCTGACCCACCGAGAGCAGTGTGGTGTACTCCCTGCGTGTGCTCTCTGTATGAGTATGGACAAAACTGACATTCAGAAACAGTCCACTTTTCTGAATTTAGAAGCTATTTAAGGAAGCCAGTTTCATTGAAAAATCAAAATTAACTAATACGGAACACCTAGAATTTTCAACTGAAACTGTGGACAAATTGGAGTGTGGAAATGAAAAGAAAAATTTAAAAAAGAAACAAATTTCTCTAAAAGTGAGGCAGCCAACTTGAGAGAAGGAATTCAGAAAATCGACGCAAACATACCTGTAGAAAACAGTTCAGGTTTCCCATTGTGGTGGCTTCACATCTATTAAACTGCCACGGCTCCGCTCACAGTGACAGTGACAGTTGAAATGGAAGGGGAATTGTGCCTCATCATCAGGTTGCTGTGGCGATGGCTCATGCTAGAGCCTTCAGAGCCCAAGGCAGCTCTGCACACTGTGGATTGATAGAGGAAAGTGGGTCGGGGTTGGGTAGATGGATGATGGGTATGAAAGAGGACACAGATCAGCACTAAGTGTTGTATGTAAGTGATGAATGACCGAATTCTACTCCAGAAACCAATACTGTACTGTATGTTAACTAACTAAAAATACAAAACAAAACAAAAAAAAGGATACCCCTGGCGGGGACACATAGGAGACTTAAATTTTCATTTTACATCTGCTACTCTATAAAACTTTTACTAGTAAAACACTGTTTAAAAAAGTCTTTTCCTGGGTTTCCTGGGTGGCTTAGTGGGTTAAGCGTCTGCCTTCAGCTCAAGTCAGGCTCCTGGACTCCAGGGATCAAACCCAGCATCAAGCTCCCCACTCAGTGGGGAGTCTGCATCTTCCTCTGCCCCTCACCCCACTCGTGCACTCTGTCTTGCTCCCTTTTGCTCTCTCAAATAAATAAGATCCCCAGGATGTCCCTGTTTACCTTCCAAGAAGCCCGTTGCAGCCAAGAGTGNCCAAGAGTGACACTTACTAATGTCTCAGGGGAGGACTGCCTGAGCCACAAGCTAAGTATGCAAACATGTCTCCCTCATTTTCCAATAAATTTCATTAATTTGGATTCCAAGTTTCCTTTCTGCAGGGGATAGAAAAACATTCTTGGAAACACTGGATTTCTCCTGTGTTTCAGATTATAAAGGTCCTTCGTGCATTGACCTCCCTCTCTCCTGCCCTCCATCCTGAATTTCCGTTGTGTAATGTGGATAGTTCTGTGTGGACAGCGGGCCCTCCCCACCACTGGATGGGGCCTCCAGTGGTGTGTGTGCAGGTCATGGGTCCAGGCTATTCTTGCAGTGGGTGTCCCGCATAGACTCATGAGATGAGGTAGGTCCCAGCTGGGCAGGACCCTCTGGCTGCTGAGGTCAGTCTGTGCACTCTGAGTGTTTGGAGCCCAAAC
>NW_023189550.1:0-577 GCF_002007445.2 Ailuropoda melanoleuca | reverse complement strand
CCAGGAGATGACCTGTGGGCCACCAGCATCTACTGGTAATGTGACCCCACCTTTCTCCACAGAAGTCCAGAGAAAGGGGAGAGAGGTGGTCCAAGGATTTTACCGTGCTGTNGTCCAAGGATTTTACCGTGCTGTTCTACCTCCACTATCATGGCCTTAGTCCAAAGCTCTCAAAGATATGAAGCAACACTGAGAAAAGGAAGAAGCATTCGGAACAGGAACCAGACAGAGTTCTGTGGACTAGGGTCAGTGAGGGGTCAGGGACTCCCAGAAGTCTCACAAAGGTAAACTAAGACTGAAAATACTACGGGACTGACTGAAACCTCCTATAGCATGAAATGATTTATGTGGTTTTTTTACCCTTACACGAAAGTTCTTATCACTGACTTACTCATTATGGGTGTCATATTAAAGCACATAATATATTTTTGTGTCAACCAGGAGCTACCCTAACATAATCTGGACATTGGATGGGGATATTATTTTCAACTAACAGTAAGGAATTCGTTCTAACTCATGCAAAGGCGTAAAGGGAAACCATCTATAAATTTTATTAGGAAAAAAATAAGAGTTTATG
>NW_023189549.1:5127-10135 GCF_002007445.2 Ailuropoda melanoleuca | reverse complement strand
CCCGCACGTGCGGCCCAGCCCGCCCGCGGCCCGCCCCGCGCCTGTCATGGCTGCGGGCTGCTGCCCCCGCCCCCCCGGCCTGCAGACCCTGGGGTCGGGACCCGGCCGCCGCGCCTGTTGCGCCCGGCGGAGGTGAGGGCAGGGTGGACAGGGCCCCGCTTCCCCGCCCCGCTCGAGGTCGGGGCCTCCCGGTCTGCCCGCTTCCCTCCCGAGGGTCGGGCTTCCCTCCATCCTGTAGCCTCTTCCCCCGCCCGCCTGCTTTCTCGCCTCCGTGACTCATGACAGGGCGTCCCGCGCGAGTGCTGGGTGTCCCCGAGCCCGGGACGCCCCCGGCGCTTTCCCGGGCCTTGCCTGCCAGGTTACGACCGCACTGCCTTTCCTGTGATCCTTCGCCCGGAGGGGCAGCCCCGAGGGCCTCTCCACGTCTGCAGAGGGGCCCGGACCCCGCGGCTGCTGCCGCTTTCTTGGGCTCTGGGTGTGGGACGTGATGGGTGGTTCCAGGGCTGTCTTCGCGGACATTCATCCCAAAGCCAAGCACGACCCGGAAAGCCTGGGTGTCTTACTGGCCTGTCGTCGCAGTCGCCAGCTCAGAGTGGTTTCTGTTTGTTCCTTTTTTGGTTCTGTTTTGCCTTTCTTTTTTTTTTTTTTAAAGAAAAATAAAACTTTTCGGAACAAAGTAGACAAACAATTTCTTAAATTGTGATATTAACAGTGTTACACAGTTACTTTCCTGGGAGTCTGGGATTTGACACTACTGTGACTTTTCTCCGTTATGTGAAATACTCATAACTACCTCAGGATTGCTCCGTATTAAATAAAGTTTATTTTCATTAATAAAATCACTATCACAGTTTTTAGTTTCTCAGTTTTGCATGCTACTTTTCACCTTTTCCTTTTCTCTGATTTCAAACTCCAGTTTTACTTAACCGACTAGGATCTTGAACAGAAAAAAAGGCTTACCTTGTATAATGTTGTGTTACCTAAACTGTGCATAATTGTACAGGCACTTTTTAAAGAATGGCAAGGTCTGCAAACACTTAAATGTACAGAAGGTACTTACCCAGTCGGGGGTGTGGATTCCACATTGCGGAGGGAAGGAGGGAAGGAGTGTGTGTGTGTGTGTGTGTGTGTGTGTGTGTGTGTGTGTGTATATGAGTGTGTGTGTTTTGGTTTTTGGGGGGAGGGGGTTTCAGTACAAAAGGATGAGCATAGTGTTTCTTCATTTATGTTACATTTATAGAACTTAAGTGGGACTTTTTGCTGATAGCACAGAGCCTTCCATACCATAGATATTGGATAAATATTTGCTCTCAGCAAGTTAAACATGTATTCTGTATCATCTATGACTTTGTCTCGGCTTCATTGCTTAGACACTTCACATTAAGTAGTTGTCATGTACTACATACAATGTATTAGCAGCTTGGTGAGTTTCCTATAAACTACAGGTCATATAATATAGACATGAAATGCTCTGGGGGGAAAGAAGTACTTGCCTCCCAGATTTGATTGAGGTATCTGTCATTCTGGACAGTTTCAGGAGAGTGGGTGTTGTAAAGTTAAAAAACTAAAACCTTGTGATTGATTAACTAGGAGAAGGTTTTGTCCTAAGGACATAAGAAATAGCATTAGGAAGAAAAAATTGTACTAGTGTAACTAGTAAAGCCTTGACTTGGAAGGAGTTCTGATTGGAGAGAATCAGGACTTTGTCACTTTACCAGCTGTATAGCAGTAGTCAGGTTTCTTAACCTCTGTGAACCCAAATTTGCTTGAATTTTACAATTCTCTGACTCTTGAGTATCCCATTAGATTTGTCCTCTGAAATATAAAAATTATGCCTGGGTTTAAGTATAAGAAAAGGCAGAGGTTTTGAAACAAATAGTGGTATAGTTAGTCTTACCTTAAAAGAATATTTTTAAAAAAGTAAGTTCAAGTGGGCAGGTATGAATAAAGAAAGCAGTGTTGTTTTAAAAAAAAAAAACAAACTCATGACAAGGTAAGATTAATAAAATCCTAGAATTTTCAACTTGGAAGTATCTTTAGAGACTTTTAACTCCAAATTCCTTTTCTAATGTAACTGAATGCCTTCTATAAGACATTAAACTAGACCTTGGCAGTTTACCTATGGAAACCAGATAGAACTGAAGGAAGGGCTTAATGTATAAGTTTAGGAGGTAAGAACTGAGGAAACATTACAGACTTAGAAGAAAAATATGTTGAAATTTCAATAGTAAAATAAAAATTTTGGTACATGTGAACATTTTAGATAGCCTGAAGGGTTATATGTATTAATCACGTAAGTGTAGTAGAAGAAAAAGTCAACTAAATACTTTGACAGAGAAGACAAAAATGAAGTCCTAGAGAGGTTAAAGTATAAAGGAAAAATAAATATGACTGAAATAATACATCTGGGGAAATTCCATCATCTATCAGTATAGTGAATACAGAACATTGGTAAGAATTTAGAAAGTTAAGGCATTTGGTTAGAGTGAAAATGAATTATGAAACTAATGTCATAAATGTTTGAAAAACTTTGAAGGCCAAAAATTGAAATCGGAAGAGATTTATGGACACTGAGGAGGTAGAATGTTTTTGTTGTAACCTTTTAAATGTTTTGTAGCTGTTGTGGACTTAAGATGATTAACCTGTCTTAACCATACAGATTTCTTACACGATAGAAGATGTAGCTTTTTTACACTTACTTATTTGGGAATATAAGTTGCCACATTCCAGTTTTATAACTATCTTCTAACTCTGTGTTTTCTGTTTACTTGTTTGGGCTTAACTTCCATCCATTCTACCCCTGAATTTTATGAGTCTGAATACTCAGGTCAAATTCCACCTTGCAAATAAGATCATCTCTTGTCATTGTAGCCCTTAGGGATTTCTCCTTCCCATGAGACCATGGCATTATTATTTGTCTCACTTATTTGACATATCATGTACAACTTCCTGACCTGCCCTCTACTGTATTTTAATTTTGCAGGAACACCTTTTGCTCCTCCCTTTTAGAAACAGTTGGAAAGCCAATCAAGTGATAAGGGGAAAGTCAGAGAAGGGGAAGCCACTTTGAGCTATAATTCATCTCTGAACTCCAGGTCATTGACATCCATTCATTCATTAAACAGATTAATTTTTTAAGGGATTCCTTTATGTATTAATTTATTATATAACACAATTTATTAAGTGATTCCTACCTTTCTTTGTAGAATTTATAGTCTAATAGTGGAAACAGGTAATGGGCAAGTAAATAACAAATGTAAAATTACAACTTGTAATGAATTCAATAAAAGGAGAGAACAGACTGCTGTGAAAAAAATGGGGAGGATTGTGTGGTCAGAAAGGCCTCTCTCAGGTGGTGATATTTAAGTCAAGACAAAGAATAAGAAGCTAGATAGGGAAAGAATTTCTTGGAAGAGAGGAGAATATGTATGAAGGCAAGAAAGAGCTTAATATGTTGGAAGAAATGAAAGAAGTTCAGGGTGGCAAGAGTATAATAATAGAGGAAAACCATGCCAGATGAGAGATAGGCCGAGAGCAGATCAGACAGGGCCTTGCAGGGCGTGTGGAAGACCTGGGTTTTACTAAGGATGTTGCAATCAATCATTGAAGATTTTGAAGTAGGGAGTACTATGTTTTAGATTTTAAGAATGACACGTGGGTTAAGAATGTATTAGAGAAAGGCAAGGATGAAAGCAAAGACTACTACTACAGTTGTTGAGGTAAGATGATGGTGGCTGGCACTAGGGTAGCAATATCATCTGATTTGATATAGAGAGAGACAGAAGAGATGGGAGTGGCAGGGGCACTGACAACTTCATGACGGATTGGCTGTTAAAGGAAGGGTGTCAAAGTGACCTCCAGGTTCCTGTCTTGACGACCTAGAAAGATGATGTTGAGATTTACTGAGATGAACATGAGGGGAAGGAAAAGTTTGGCAAGAAATTAAGTTTCGGACACCATTCCCAGACAAAAGCTTCAGAAGGTGGAAGGGGGGGGGCTACCTTTATCTGACTGATAAGTGCCTCTGTGGGAATAGATTTAGCTGTATATATGACATCATATTATGACATACTCATAATGTGTGTTTTGAGAAGAGCAGGCTTCATACTGTATTAGAATGAGAAACTGAAATGATCTTTTTTAACAATACAGTTCAGTTTTTGAAAGTTTATTTGTGAAAATTTTCTTAATGCAGATTATATTAGATAAATTTTGAGAAAAAATCTGAATGTAGTATTACATGGGTTTTGATATTATTTGGGTGATGGTGCAGAATTCAAGTGTTACAATCTTGATGTTTTCAAGAAAGTGGTACTCTTTAAAGTTATTAGATTATAGGCAGCCTGATATATTTATCATTTTTAATGAGGCTTCTGGTGTTTATGGGTAAAAATTAGAAGTGCAGTCCATTAGGAGCTATTTTTTTTATCAAATAACTAGAGGTCCTGATGTTTCATTATAATTTGTCATTATTAACTAAGCAAATAGTAAGGTTTTTTTTTCTTACTGTACTTTTTAAACTTTTTTTAACCAGTACTTTTAAGTATTGTTATTTCTATGAAGGGATACAGTTTGAAATCTGAAGGAAAAAAAATATTTTTCTTGTTCAGTGGTCATTTCAGTTTAGTTTACCTGGATAAGCAGCCAGAGTATAAAGTATATTAAATTTTATTCTATTGGAAATCAATGGCTGGGCTTCTGAAAGATAACTGGTAATATATCTTATTCTTTTATAAGAAGAAGGAAAAAATGGTTAGGACAATTAGGTTTCATATATTTTACATAAAGTTTGTTTTAGCTTAAAATTTTGTGCTTTATTACACATTACCAAGTAAATTCAAAGTTACTCTTTTTTTTCATGGAATTGGCTGGAATTCAGTGCATTTTTTTCAGTTATGTTCTCTTTTGCAGTGCTTATCTTTAAAATGTCAATTAAATGGGGCGCCTGGGTGGCACAGCGGTTAAGCGTCTGCCTTCGGCTCAGGGCGTGATCCCGGCGTTCTGAGAT
>NW_023189549.1:0-5027 GCF_002007445.2 Ailuropoda melanoleuca | reverse complement strand
GCTTGTGTTCCTTCTCTCGCTGGCTGTCTCTATCTCTGTCGAATAAATAAATAAAATCTTTTTAAAAAAATAAAATAAAATGGCAATTAAATAATTATTCATTAAAATTTTTTCTTCAATCAAGGAACTGGACAGCTTTCCCTAAAACAAATCTAGGAATACAAGATTCTACATTTGGTACACTTGTTTAGTCTGTTCGATAGATGAAGAAATTGAGCTACAGAGAAACTGAGTTGTCTGAGCTTTCTAATATTAGGGAAAATTTTTTTCAGAGGTTGCAAAATTTAGTGAATTCACTGCATATCCAAATATAAGAATACACTTAGTTCTAATTTGGAGAACATGTGTTCAGATCAGTAGTATACAAAGTTTACTTAAGTCTTTTCAGAGACCATCCTATATTTCTTACCAATGTTGTTTTGAATGACATGTACTCTAAATGGTGACTTATAGATATTTACTTATTTATGATTCATCTTGTTTCAATTAGGCTTTTAATTTTTTTGATAAGTTATAAGTGACATTCAGAAAAGTATGTAAGTTTATAGCTCTATAATTTATTACAAAGTAAATATCTCTGTAACCACTACCTAGGTCAAGGAATAGAGTGTTATTGGCAACCCCCAAGCTCCTCTCATACTCCCTTCCAATCATCATTCCCTTTCAGCCTCCCGGAGGTAACCACCATGCTGACTTCTAAAACCATAGAGTAGTTTTGGCTGTTTTTGAACTTTATGTAAGTGAAATCATATAATATGTGTTCTTTTGCATAATATTATGTCTGAGACTAATCTGTGTTTTTCTTTTTCTTTTAAAATATTTTATTTGAGAGAGAGAGAGATTGAGAGAATGAGTGGGAGAGGGGCAGAGGGAGAAGAAGACTCCCTGCGGGACTCGATCCCAGGACCCTGGGATCATGACAAAGGCAGACGCTTAACCCACGGAGCCACCCGGATGCCCAATCTGTGTTTTACCATGTAAAAGTAGTTCAGTCATTCTCATTGCTGTCGATTCTAATGTAGGATGAACATATTTTCAGTTTGGAATTGCTACGAATAATACTGATGAACATTTCTGTACGTGACTTTTGGTGTGCATGCATTTCTGTGGCATATGTATTTCTAGAAGTAGAAAGTTGGGTCATGGGTATGCGTATATTCTTCACCAATAATGCTGTATCATTTTCCAGATTTGTTCTTCCAGTTTATACTTCTTTTAGCAGTGTGCGAAATTACCAGTTGCTTTATATTCAGTTATGTGGTTTGATTAAAATACCACTATACAGTATTTGAAAAATCTGTGTTCTCCTTTAAAAATCTCTAAAGATGAATATTTGGTGATGGGTAGCTATTTCTACCTAAATGAGACAGACATAAATGAGTACCTGTGTTGTGCCTGTTGGATTATAGCATATTCAAACAAAGCATAGTTTTTTTGTTTTCAAAGTTATAATCAAATAAGTTACCATCTTTCCTCGATCCTTAAAAATATTTGGTTTTAACATACAGTGACTAGTACAGCATTGTAGGGGATATGGTTTGGAAAGAACGTAAAAATAGCATATATCTATAACTTAATTAAAGAAATCTTGAAGGAGATAGGAGAAAACTTTCAGCCAAAGTGAATTTGGTAACTGTGAGGTGAAATGTACATGGTACCTTGAAATAAGGCCCTGGGGAAGAGGAGGGAAAGCGTTATAAAGATATATATTATTCCTGAGATGAATAGTGTTATGTCAAAAATGACCAAAGCTCCCAGGGCTACTAATAGGGATATGCATCGTTATGTATATAGGGACCCAAGCTATTGCTTTCTTGGTGTGCTTTTGGTCAGAGACTTCAAGGAAGGCAATGAAATGCTATATGGTTTCATTAAAGTAGGGGGAAATTGAGTTTTATATCTTTATTTTATTCTAGTAGTAAGAAAAAATGTTTTTAATAATTTATAGTATTCTAAGAAAAATGGAATTGATTTTCTCTAGGATTTGAATGTGAAATCACATCTTAGAAGATATGTTGAGGAAGATGTGTCAACATTTGACTGAATCCGAAATGCTAAGTAAATGGATTTGATAGAAATGAAGTCACTGCATAGAATCTTATGTCTATTAAACTACTTTAAATGAATCAGAAAGGCAAGGAAAGCTATAAGAAAGAAAATCCAAGATAATGTAGTGTCATAGAAGCTGAGAGAATTTCCAGAAGCCAGAGGGGTTACTTGAACTGAGTTCAGGAAACATTTAAACAGCTTTTGTTATAGGCCAAGCAGGCTGGTAACTGGTACCACAGATGAATAAGTCATGGGCCTTGTTCTTTAAGCATTCAGTGCCTAAATAGTATATGATAGATGGAGATGCATGGATGATTGGAGGCTTCATATAGAAGATGGCATTTTTGAGTTTAGCCTCTGTCACTTTTGTTAGTGGTGGCAAGTGTTTCTCAGTGGTGAAAGATAGGGATTGAGAGAACATTTGGATTTGCTTAGGGCTTTATTAGTCACCCTTGAAAGTGTAGTTGCAGGGGGGGGCAGAAAGTAAAATACAAGAGGTTAACAGGCAAGTGGGTATTTGGAAAATGGAGGCAGTTGATCACTTATTCTCAATATTTGTCACTGAATGAAAGGATAGACATAAAATTTTGTGTGTACATTTTTGTTAAGGTAGGAGAAACCTACCACCTAAAGTTAGAAGGGAAGCAGGTAATTGCAGGGGGGTGATTAAAGATCCTAGACAGTTGGAATGTGTGTGGGTGTAAGTTACTTAAAAGCTAGGTGGAATGGCATTAAGAGGTGAAAGGTTTATCTTTGGAATAAAGTCATGCTTCCTCTTCTGAGAACAGCTAGAAGAAAAAGGATAGAAGCAAAAAGAGATACATGCTTCTGAAAAGATGACTGGTGAGTTTCAACTGGGAGATTAAGTAAGAGGCAGAGTTGTCCTTGGGTGAGATTAGGGAAAGTTAGGATTGAAGGTTTGAGGAGATAGCCTAGAAGCATAGGGAAATGAATTTAAACACTTTCTAAGCAAAAACAAGGATCACATTAAAGGTACAGGTTGGTAGTAACCTTGTATGAATACTGTGCCAGGCATATAACAAATATAAATATGCAGAAATGTTAATTGGACTGAGGTCTGGAGGTCACATTACTTTGGTGTTGTTAATAGAGTATGGTGGGTGAGTGAATTGAAAATGGTCACAAGGATATTGAAGCATTAGAGATTATTATTAGCAAAAGAATCAAAGGAGGTCTGGAGAAGCTTAATAGTCATGGGAGGGTAGGAATGACTCTTGGGAAATCAGAAACAAGATGACAGGTATAAGAGGAAAATCTGCATTAAGTGCTTTCTATATTTTAGGAGCTTTGAATGTATTTCTATACTGAATGTATTTCTAAACTGTTCAACAACCATGAGAATTAGGTGGTAATAATCAACCTGGGTTTCAATTTTTAGTGTATTTCAAACTTTGGAAAATTGTTCATTTAAATCAATTTCCTGTTTTTAATATTAATTGAAATTTATTTGGCTTTATAATATATATTTATATTTAATTTGGTTAGGGGTATGATTGATGTTCAGGACTACTTCAAGTAGACAGCTTGACCTGACTCATTAGCAACTAGGAAATTTACAGTCTATTTTCGGTATCAGCTCAAAATTAGTTATCCTCAATCATCTTTTACCAAAAGTAGAGATGAGATTATGTTTTAAAGATTTCCCTTTCTTTGAGATGCAAAGCAAGACTAAATTAAGTGTGAATGCCAACAAAGTAAGTAATTGAATTTGGTAAATCGCTATCTGGAGAGGGAGATGTTAATGTAAACATTAAATGAGCGCTGTTTACATCACTGGTTTTCAGGTCTTTTAAAGCAAGGAATCCTTTTTTTTTCCTTTTTTAAGTTTCTATGTTTAAGTAATCTCTACACCCAATGTGGGGCTCAGACTTATAACCCTGAGATCAAGACTTCCATGCTCTACCAACTGAACTAGCTAGGCACCCCCTGAATCCTTTGTTTTTTGAAAATTCTACTCAAATGCTCAATCGGTAAAATATATAAAAGCTGAATATTCAGGGTGAAATCTTTTATTGGTGAGAAAATGGGGAAAAGTGCAGTCTAAAGCCTTCCTTCAGTGGCTGACGATTACCCAGTGCTCCAGGGAGCATGGATTGAAAACTTTACACAGTGCTTTATGTGGATTATTTTACAGTAGTACTATGAGATCAGTACTGTTACAGTCCCCATTTTACAGGTGAAGAAACTGAGCTTCAAATGATTAAGTGAATTGCCTAAGGTTGCATAGCTAGTAAGTGTTAAAGCCAGGATTCCAATCTTTTACTGGTCTTATTTTCAGAGCCCATACTTTTAAGTACTATGCTATACAGGGCCCTTTGTAGAATCACTTCTCAATGAAAGTAGGATTTGGGGGGAGATAACTGGGAATTAAACTTTAAATTGGATCACTGAAGCATTTTTTTGTGGTAAAATATACATAACATACACTATTTTAGGGTTTTTTTTAAGATTTTATTTATTTATTTGAGAGAGTGAGCGAGAGAGAGAGAGAGAGAGCGAGCACAAGTGGGGAAGGAGGGGGCAGAGGGAGAAGCAGAGTCCTCACTGAGCAGGGAGCCAGATTCGGGGCTCAATCCCAGGACCCTGGGATCATGACCTGAGTAGATGCTTAACCAGCAGCCACCCAGGTGCCCCTATTTTAACTATTTTTAAGTGGACAGTTCAGTGGGAGCTTTTCTTAAAGTCATAAAAATGTTATATTATTGCTTAAAAGAATGCTTTTGAATCTCAGCTTTTGGAGTAACTGTTAAGGATCGAGGAATTTTGATTTGTTTTATGTTATGACATTATTGTATTTTAAAAAATATTTTATTTATTTATTTATTTGATAGTGAGACAGAGAGCAGAAGAGACTCCCCGCTGAGCAGGGAGCTCGACATGGAGCTTGATCCCAGGACCCTGGGATCATGACCTTAGCCGAAGGCAGACACTTAACTGACTGAGCCACCCAGGTGCCC
>NW_023189548.1:0-554 GCF_002007445.2 Ailuropoda melanoleuca | reverse complement strand
AGGCCCAGAGCCGGCCAGCCCAGCCCCACATGCTCTGATCTGACTGTGCAGCCCCAGGTCCCCTCCGTGTGCCTGTGTGTGTGTANGTGTGTGTATGTGTGTGTGTGTGTAAGAGGGGTCATGTAGGGTGGGGCCACTCTGAGCAGAAGCAGGCTGATGAGGGGTCAATGTCCAATAGGCAGCTCATATTCACACCCCAGGTGAAGCCTGGCTGGGTGGGACGGGGTGTGCAGGGGCTGCACCCTTCTCCCCAAGCTTTATCCCCAGCCCTGCAGGGATGGGTCACTGTGTTCCAGGTGCAGGGCTATGCACACGCAGGTCTGTGTCTGATCTGGGAGCAGCAGGGGGACTGGGTATTAGGACAATGGGAAGGGCCTGGCAGGGCTGTGATGCCTCTGGTCTGGCTACCGGTCCCTGTCTTTGCAGAAGGCCGAGGATGACACGGAGATGGAGCTGGTGGACACACCTTCCTCTCCAGGAGCAGGACAGGGGATCACCTGTTAAGGCTTGTGACTCCACCCAGGCCACTGTCACCAGTAACCATTCACTCAGTG
>NW_023189547.1:0-521 GCF_002007445.2 Ailuropoda melanoleuca | reverse complement strand
CAGTGACTGGTGAGGCATGCATTACAAACCAAGTACACAATTTTATTTTATCTTTTTATTACACAAAATTTAAAACTTACACACAGTGGAGAGAATAGTCCAGTGACACCCCCCCACCTGCCTATCGCCAGCCTCAATAATTAGCAACAATCTNCCAGCCTCAATAATTAGCAACAATCTTCAAATCTGATCCCGTTTATCACCCTCTCCCAATTGTGTTTCTATTGTTGTTAGAATTTTTTTTTGAGATTTATTTATTTATTTGAGACAGAGAAAGAGAGAGAGAGAGCACGAGTGGGAGGGGCAGAGGGAGAGGGAGAGAATCCCAAGCAGACTTGGCACTGAGCACAGAGCTCGACGCAGGGCTCAATCCCACAACCCTGAAATCACAACCTGAGCTGAAACCAAGCATTGGACACTTAACTGACTGAGTTAAGGGGCCCCGAGGCACCCCTGTTGTTAGAATATTTTAAAGCACTTCCAGACATCCTACAAATTCAAATTCTCCTGTAAATCCTTCA
>NW_023189546.1:0-531 GCF_002007445.2 Ailuropoda melanoleuca | reverse complement strand
GAAGTAAGCTCAAACCCATTTTACAGCATGGAAACGGGCCCATGCAGGCCACGTGACTCACGAGGGCTGGATGAATGCACCTGATGTCCCCACCTCTCCAACCTTGAAGGACCAGGTGCCCTGGTGGAGGGGCCCAGGTNCCTGGTGGAGGGGCCCAGGGAGGCTGGAGAGGTGAGGAGTGGGGAATTCCAGCACTACCCCCCTCCCCCACCAGCACAGCTGGCTGGGCTGCCTCCCATCCTGGCTGCCCTACCTGCACATTATCTGGGGGGAGGGGGCAGGGTGGCATAGCCTTAGTCGACCAGTCCTTCTGCCTGGTTCCCCCTCCCTGCCCTGTTCCCCCACACCCAACTTTGGGGCTCCCCCATGGGGTCCTGAGAAGCCTGCTTACCCAGCTGCACGCACATGTGTGTGTACACGTGGGCACACACACACCACACACACCTTAGTTCCCAGAGCATTGGTGTAGCGGAGGGCAGGCTGGGACACAGAGATGCCTGAGTTTGCAGTCTAGCTCCGCCCTTTTCTTAC
>NW_023189545.1:0-2488 GCF_002007445.2 Ailuropoda melanoleuca | reverse complement strand
TCAAATGACATTGTAAGTTCTAATAACTGATGGGTCCTTCATGATGACTATAAGATGGCAACTTAAGGAAGTGTATTAGTGCATTTCCATTTGCCTGATGGAGGTCTGTGTGTGTGGAGGGGGTGGGGTGGTGTGTGTCTTGGTCACTCAGATGAGAATCTTCGTCTTGCTGACTCTTTCAGGACTTGAGTTTCAGTTTTTAGGGAAAAACATGCAGATTTTTGAAGTACCTCCCTTAATTAAGTGATTACATTTCAATAGAAAAGCTAGTTTAACGTACTTAATTTCACTCTTAATCCTTGTTGTAGATGGTTTACTATTGGAGTTCTATAAACCTCCAAGTACTTTGGATGATTTCAAAATATTCCCCTGAACAAGCACATAGCTTGTTGTTGGCTTTGTCTTTATCCCTGAAGTCGTAGAAATACTTGTTGTTTTACCCAGCTCAGCTATCCAGAGCTTCTGGCTAAATAAGCTAATCTCCAGGGTTTTCAGTCTCTGGTTCTTGGCATTCTCCAAAATATAGGGTGTGCTTTTAGGGAGCAAACCGCATGCAAAATCATAGCTCCATGATATCCCTGAAAAACAAAGTGAGGTATGTATATTTTAGGAAGTTATATACTTTATTTGGAGTATTATTTCTTCCTAGTTATTTTGGTGGTGTTTCTTTGGGACTATTCTGTCAGGAGAAGAGGGCTGTTCTGTTTGGAATAGGCATGTTTCAAATGTTTACATAAATTAAAAATACATTAAATGAAAACCAAAACTAAAAAAACAAAAGGTAAGTCTGTTCTACAACAATATAAAAACANACAAGATAAAAACATAGTCTATTGTCACAATAAGAAAAACCTTTATGATATAGCAAAGCTTAAATCCTGAAAAGTGCTAGGTTTGACAAAGTCAGTAGAAGGAAACGCTTTGTAGGTTGATATGTGGTGGGCTAATCTTGTGCCCTTCTGGTTTTTCAACTACTAGATGCATGTTGGACACAGCCTCCCTTACTGTAACATTCCTTCTCCCCACTGAGGCATTGGCTATTGAACGAGAGGTGATATAAGGGAAAAAAGTGATCAGTGTTGAACATCAAGTCTGTTTCATTGTTCTCAGTGTACTATGCTGAGTTTTCTCTATGGACCTAAGAAATTTTGAATTTCATATTAAATAGAGAATTATTTGCATAATAAAATCTCTCTCTCTTTTATTTCCCGCTGTCCTTTGTGGTAAAGAATTTGGTTAGCCTTGGTCCCTGTTCCTAGAAAGTAACCTATAAACCCTTGAATAAAGAATTTTGCTGAACTGTATTCCCAGTTCTTGAAGGGTAGCTTCTAAATTCTTGGAATTTCCTAAGTGCTGGGGTGTCTTCGTTATTCATGGTGTGCTTCTGGGACTACATTTGGTAGTTTATGCTAATGAGATGACTCACGGTGAACCCCTAGATATTTCATAATAACAAGATGACTCAGGATAAGAACTGGCCATGTAAGAAAGTCTAAACATGTGATTAGAGAGTTGAGGCTTTGAGTCATGTGCTATCAGCCTGACCTCGGGAGGGATGGGGGGCTGGAGATTGAGTTCTGCCAAGTGGCCAGTGATTCAGTCAATTATGTCTACCTAATGAAACCTTGATAAAAACCCTGGACGCTGGGTGTTGGGTGAGCTTTCCTGGTTGCCAGTATTCTGCATATTATCATACATCAGTGTGCTACGTGGGCAGTGCAACTCTGGGGACCATGAAAGCTTCATTTTGAGAGCCCTCTCAGACCTCATACTATGCATCTTTCCCTTTGGCTTGTTCTGATTTCTATCTTTTTGCAATAATAAAACTGTAATAGCAAGTATAGTACTTTGCTCAGTTCTGTGAGTCTTTCTAGTGAATTATCAAACCTGAGGGGAAAATGAGAACCCTGAATTTTAGCCAGCTGATCAAAAGTGAAGATGGCCTGGGGACTCCCAAACCTGCAGCTGGGGTCTGAAATAAGGGTAGTCTTATGGAGGGATGTGCCCCTGACCTGTGAAATTTGGCCTAACACTGGGTAGCTGGCATCAAAATTCACTGCGTGCCCTGAACCTTGACTTAATAATGAAAACATAAGACCAGAGATGCATTCAGTGATACAGACTTCTGGATAAAGTCGGTGAAACTGAATAAAATACATTTAATTTTTAAAAATACAATTAAAATTATGATATGAATCACACTTTGTTAGCAGGCTTTAAATTAGATATCAAAGGAATGATTTTCATCTCCACATATTCTCCACCATATATCATTCAGAAACTTCTTTTAAGTCATTGGCCAGCTGTTGATTATTGTCATGTCTGAGGGAAAGATGTGTCTTTTTTTTTTTAATTTTTTTTAGCAATAACTGGTCAAACTTCATAGAGAATGTATTTGAAATTGAATGACAATTTATAGCTGATGGATGAGGCATATGTCAATAGAGAAGATAAAAAGATATCAAAGGAGCATTTTAGATTTAAGAGG
>NW_023189544.1:0-1707 GCF_002007445.2 Ailuropoda melanoleuca | reverse complement strand
TGTGCATATACCAGTGTTATAATCAAATAAAGAAGTGTGTTTTTCAGTAAAAGAAATAATCAGTAATTCTGAATGTGTCTTGTTTTATCAATATTTTTGCTGTGTGTCTTGGACAAGTTCTCATATCTATATGAGCCTCAATTTCCTCATTTGTGAGAATCCTCTTTTGGGTTATTTTAAGGTACAGTGATTAACATGTATCATTACAGAACATGATACTTGATGTAGTCTCCTTCCTTCATCATAAGCATATGTAAACTCGAGAGACCGAATCTGATGATCTTGAAGTTTCCTTGAAGTTCTAATATTCCTGCTAAACTCTAAACCTGTGCTGTCCAAAATGGGAGCTACTAGCCTACCATTCAAAATATGGCTGGTGCGACCGAGCAACTTAATTTTTCATTTTAATTAATTTGTTTAAAGTTCTAAAACCTATGCAGTCTAAAATATTTTCCCTTTAGCACAACTTTATTGTGCTTAGACTACATGTCACTGTATTATATCATGTTGAGATGATTGTCATTGTTACAGTATGACTGTTGGCTTATGATGTTTCTAGTGACTCATCAATAAACGTTTCACATTGATTTCATGTTGAAATGATAATATTTTAGATATATTGAGTGAAATAAAATACAGTATTGTAATTAATGTAACTCCTTTTAACTTTTTAAATGAGGTTTCTAGAAAATGGGAAATTCCACATCTAGCTCATATTATATTTCAGTTGGACAGCACTACTCTAGATAACACAGGAAGGTGCCTCGACATGAGGGTTGACATTTGCAACCCAGAGGACAGCTCTATATATGTCTGGAGGGTTAAAGGAAAAGTCCCCATTTGGTGCTTATTATGAGGCTCGGGTCAATCCCTTACTTGGTTCAGTTCCTTTCTGAAGGGTTCTCAGGTAATAGATAACATTTACATTACTTCTCCACTTGAGTAATTGAGTGTAAATCCAGTCAAGTAAAAGCTATTCTCAGTCAGTGAGATCCTGCGAACAATATCTAATTCAGACTGTGCCTCAGTTCCTCAGACTCTCCATATGCAAGGTACTTCACTTGGCCAATCAAGTTCTTAATTTTGGATTCTGTTTCATAGGTATGATGCTTGGCTCTTTTTTTCTGTTTTTTGACATCCAGTAATTAATCCTTGAACCCACTTCACCTCCATATTTTTCCTTAATTCCAACTTTGGTATTGTAATGAACACTGTAACATTACCAGGAGACATGTCTTGTGTCCCTTGCCTAGTGGTGGATCCAGGAACTACTGAGCTGAATGTTCAGCAGGGATTTTTCTCTTGCCAAAGCCACACTGAATTAGTAAATAACTTGGGGCTTTTTCTTTCTCACTGTGAGAATGCTGGCTCCGTGAGAGCTCTGTGACAGCTGGGACCTTGTTTGTCCTCCAGGGCTTAAAGCAGCTGACTGGCACGTGAGTGTCCAGTAGATATTTTGAAAGGGTAATTGGAAGCTAGGGTGGTTTTTCCTAAGTGCATATAACTTTTATAATGATAATACCATCATAATAATAATTCACATTTGTCAACGGCTTTGTAGTTAATACATGCATTCACATCCATTATCATATTTGATCTTCACATCAACACCATACAGGGATTATTTCATGTTCTCGGATGCAGAGAAAGAAGCTCAGGGAGGTGAGTAAACAGTGGGGCAGGAGTTGGAACTTCATGTCTTTTGAT
>NW_023189543.1:374-571 GCF_002007445.2 Ailuropoda melanoleuca | reverse complement strand
TCATTGGTAATAAAGCAGAGCATCCAGGAAAACACCTCCAGCGAACAGCAGCCTTTTCACTGGGAACCCCGTTTCCACATTGGCTGTAGGGGCCTGGGGAGGCTCCAGCCATTAGAACCAAGAAACAAAGTGTGAGGGGAAAGCCCTTGAAGTCAAGATGGCCTTATGGAATGTGGAACAGGAATCAAAGTGCTTTG
>NW_023189543.1:0-290 GCF_002007445.2 Ailuropoda melanoleuca | reverse complement strand
TTGCTCCCTGGGGAAATCCTGTCAAAACTCCTGGCGGCAATGGAACGAAAAGGCCCAAAAAACGACCTTCAGGAACATCACCGAACAGGTACCGCCTTGGCACTATCATCACCCTTCGTGAATAGGAAAACATGAGGGAAAGTGGTCGCGGAAGCCTGACGAGAGTGCCCCATATGGTCGATGAGACACCACAGAGTCCAGGGAAATATCAATGAACATCATCTTTCGTGAGTAAGGGAGCATGAATGAAAACCTTCAGGATTTTCGAGGACTCAGCGCACTTCTCATTG
>NW_023189542.1:447-654 GCF_002007445.2 Ailuropoda melanoleuca | reverse complement strand
TTCTAATAGTTTGGGAGTGGATTCTTTTGGGTTTTCCATCTAGAGTATCATGTCATCTGTGAAGAGAGACAATTTGACTTCTTCTTTGCCAATTTGGATATCTTTTATCCCTTTTTGTTGTCTGATTGCCATTGTAAGGGCTTCTAGTACTATGTTGAATAATAGTGGCGAGAGTGGGCATCCTTGTCGTGTTCCTGATCTTAAGGG
>NW_023189542.1:0-342 GCF_002007445.2 Ailuropoda melanoleuca | reverse complement strand
CCTACACTCTGAAGGGTTTTAATCAGGAAAGGATGCTGTATTTTGTCAAATGCTTTTTCTGCATCTATTGAGAGAATCATATGATTTTTGGCTTTTTCCTTCTGGATAAAATCTATGACACTAATAGATTTGCGAATGTTGAACCACCCTTGCATCCCAGGGATGAATCCCACTTGGTCATGATGGATAATGTACTGTTTTAATGTACCTTTTAATGTACTGTTGGATTCTATTAGCAAGGATCTTGTTGAGAATTTTGGCGTCCATATTTATTAGGGAAATCAGTCTGTAATTCTCCTTTTTGATGGGGTCTTTGCCAGTTTGGGGATCAAGGTAATATTG
>NW_023189541.1:365-804 GCF_002007445.2 Ailuropoda melanoleuca | reverse complement strand
ACTTTTGGATGATCCAATCAAACAAGGTGGTTGCATTTCCTAAAGGAACACCTCTTTCTTAACTTGTCCCATGTGTGAAATAGGTTTACTAACTTGATATGTGTTGGAAAATTTGGAAAGACTTTTATTTTTTTTTTTTAATTATCAACAGCTTCAAACATGCTCCAAAAGTAAGGAGTGGTGTAAAGAGCATCCACATATTCACCACTCAGATTCAGTGATTGCTTGTGAAGATTCTAAAGGAAAATACTAGTGAGAGACAAAGTATTATATCTGCAAAGTAGTAAGTATGGCATTGGGAAAAGAAACTCATTATTTTGTGAGGTATAAACACACTATCAAGCTATAGGAAAACATATCTAATCCTTCTTCAACTACATGCAAAAGTAAATTTGACCTAAGCTTTTCTAAAGATTTTATTTATTTATTTGTCAGAGAG
>NW_023189541.1:0-218 GCF_002007445.2 Ailuropoda melanoleuca | reverse complement strand
GTAAGTTTTAAAAACCGAATTCTTTAACAAAACAGACAAGCAAAGTTTAAAAAGAGAGAGAGAGACATAGACAAGCCAAGAAACAGACTCTTAGCTGTAGAGGAGGAGCAATGGTTACCAGTGGGGAGGGGTGGGGACGGGTGAAAGAGGTGATGGGGATTAAGGAGGCACTTGCTGGGATGAGCACTGGGTGTTGTATGGAAGTGCTGAACCACTAC
>NW_023189540.1:0-918 GCF_002007445.2 Ailuropoda melanoleuca | reverse complement strand
AGGTGGAATGGGAATACAGCACCCCATCTATAGGCTGATGAGAACACATGCAAAAATAGCTCAGAAGCCTCAGCGCAGGAAACATAATAGAGCCCTGTGTTTATATTTGTAGCCTGAGCTTTCCTGGTTTTACACTGACCTGCTAAATAAAACTGCACTTCAAGGTGGGCCTCTCCCGAATCTTTTCTTTGGGTGTCTCCGTGGATGTGCCAGTCCTATGGGTCATTGTATTGATAAGAGTAAGGGTGCTCTCAAAATAGGAGAACTCAAGAAGGGCTTATTCAGAGGACGATTTACTTAGAAAGACGTGGGAAAGCTAGGGAGGACTCACCAGAACTAGTGAACCGTGGCGTTGTCACCGTCATCCTCGATCCCTAGCTGCCCTAGGAGAGGAGTGATCTGGGGGCAGCTCAGTCAAACCCTGAAGGAGCAAACTATGGGGGGCTTGACGCTGACCACGCCCCTCTAATGGGTAGCGAGCTCTTCCTGGAAAAAGACCTGCGGCAGCACAACCTACATATAGACTATGGTCTTCCTTACTCCCTGCTTGGATCCGCTTCTCCATATACGTTTGGGGATTCAGCCCTCCAGGACCCCGGTGGGNCCCTGGTGGACGTCTCTTTCTAAGCGGAAACTTAGAAAGGAGGGAAGTTAGTAGGACAAACGACTCACCTTCAGCTACCAGATCGTGGTCCTTCGTTTCTTCTGCTGGTACCAGCTGAGTATTGCTCTCATCTTCTGCCCATCGTTTTGCCCCTAAGGATGCCCCATTGCATGAACCATCTCCATCATCCCCTGTGTGTTGGGACCTCCTGCTTGACACCTGTTATAACCACCTCGTTAAACGCTGCCAGCTGGCCTGTGCTGTTTTAGGATCCCATCATCCCATTGCTATTTGCAAGCCAAGCTGTTTCATTG
>NW_023189539.1:0-1301 GCF_002007445.2 Ailuropoda melanoleuca | reverse complement strand
TTTCTGAACAGTCCAGTGAGAACATGAAATGGTTCTGTACTTGATGGATTCCCTGTATGGAATGTCATTACACTGTTGGGATGGACACTTTTTAGTTTTCCCTTTGTTCCTTCTAAGTTCTTTAGAATATCTAGTAATTAAATCGACATAAGGCAGTTAACAGGAGAAAAGGGAATTTAGTTTGCACAGGAAACCCATAAGAAAATGTGACACTCAAANGAATATCTAGTAATTAAATCGACATAAGGCAGTTAACAGGAGAAAAGGGAATTTAGTTTGCACAGGAAACCCATAAGAAAATGTGACACTCAAAGAAGTGACCAAAGCAGAAAGTTTTCATACCTTTTAGACAAAGAAACAATAAGTTTGTGAAAAACTGACAAGATAAAGAGGTTTGGGCGTGAGGTATTAAATTAGTGAAGAAGTAATAATATTTGCTTATATAGCCTTCTCAGCCCTAAACTCCCCACATCTGGTGATAAGAATGCCTTANGGTGATAAGAATGCCTTCTACCCTCTTGGGACAGGGAGGGTACCTTTCACCTGGCAGATTTATCTCCAGCTTTCAGGGGAACAAAGGAGACTCAGAGTGTTCTTCTTGCACTGCTGTTTCTCAAGTGGCTTTAATTCAAAATAATCAATATGCTAAGTGGTATATTTTGGGATGGTACATTCTGCTCCCCTTCAACATCCACCTAAATGAATGGCTGTTGATCAAAGGATACAAAGTTTAGGATGCAAGATGAATAAGTTCTGCAGATCTAGTGTATAGCATGGTGACTTCAGCTAATAATACCATATTACATATTTGAAATTTGCTTAGAGAGTGGATCTTAGTTGTTCTCATCAGAGGAAGGAGGCTTGAAGGGAGGGAGGGAGGGAGGGAAGGAAGGAAGGAAGGAAGGAAGGAAAGGAGGAAAGGAGGAAGGGAGAGAGGAAGGGAGGGAAAGAAGGAAGGAAACTATGTGAGGTAATGGATATGTTATTTAGCTTGATTGTTGTAAGCATTGCACAACGTATATGTATATCAAAACATCACATCAAAAACTAAGGGTGTACTGTATGGTGACTAACATAATAAAAAATTATAAAAAAACAAAAAAAATCACATTGTTTTATTTGTCAATTATAACTCAATAAAGCTGGTGGAAAAAAATGAAAGACTACGGTGTATCCTAGGGACTTAGGAAGACTGGCTTCATGTATGAAATAGGCAGTGAAAGATATTTGTGCCCTTACATGGGGTTAAGATTACATCACATTCAGATTCCTTACTACAAATTAATTGTCAGAACTAGTAT
>NW_023189538.1:0-1890 GCF_002007445.2 Ailuropoda melanoleuca | reverse complement strand
CACACTCGTGTGCACACGCACGTGCTCACACACTCACATAAGCACACACGTGAGAACACGCTCCCTAACTCGCACTCATGTGTGCTCATGCACACGCTTACGTACTCACATATGCGTGCACACATGCACACACGCATATGCTCTCATACACACGCTTATGCACTCACATGCTCACACACACATGCTCTCACACACGCCCTAACACACACACACACACACACGGCACCACAAGCACCGCAGGCATCAGTGGACTCCTTGACCTGAGCTGGGGGCCTTCACCGGGTCTCGCCTCCCCCTGGTCTCCATGGCAAGGGGCACCCATTTCTCAGAGTCTATAGGACGGGGTCACAAGACAGTGACCTGTCAGCTCAGTCCAGCCTGCACCTGCTTGATGTAGGCCGCACAGGGTTGCAGAGGACACCCCAGGAGATGTCAGCATTGCCCATTTCGTTTTTCCTGGGCGACAGTAAGACCTGGCAGCCCTGACTCTGTCCTTCCTGACGCGCGTGGCTGGAGCCGAGCCGCTAGGGTCCCCAGCACGGCCCCGGGAGGGCCCTCGGTGCGCAGGCCCTGAGGGGAGCTCTCTGCGTGTGGAGCTGGGCTGGGTTCTCACAGACCTGACACCTCCATCTATCTTCCTGTCAGCTTTCCCTTAATTAATTTCGTCAGGGCTCAGGAACTGCAGCTCTCTTTCTGCTTGGGGTAGACCTGGCTCTGGGCCTAAACAAAGTCGGTCTGCTCGCAGCTGGGCCCTTTCAACCTTCCGTTTCTAATGAAGACGGACCTAGAGGCTGACCCAGGGCACGGGGAGACCACGCAGCAGGGAGCGCCCCTCGCACAGAGGCCTCTTCCCGCAGAGCCCGCTCCGGTCTTCCTCCGACCTGCAGACAGCCTGAAGCTGGGGGACGGGGGCCAGGTGAACACCTTGCACTGACGCTGCTTTGGGCGCCAGGCTCCGTGCCAGCAAGTGTGCGGTGAGTGGAGGTGGAGGGCAAATGACCTGTCCTCTGGGAGCCCTCAGGATAATTATGTGACTCAGCTTCCTACATCCATCATCTTACTTTACATCACGCGACCATATCCAATTTCATCCTAACAGCCTAATGAGGAAGGCACCCACAGCCAGTTTCCACAGCGAGACCGCGGAGGCTCAGATAGGGTCAGGCACATCCTTGAGGCCACACAGCAGGTCAGGGGTGGCCCTGGGAACGGACCCACGTGTCCCGTGGCCCCAAAGCCAAGCTTTTCCTACTGGCTGTTTCCTGCATCCTCATGCTCCCACCTCTGAACTGATTCTTCTTAGGAACACACACACTCAGCCATGTGCTGGGCTCCTGCCGCTTGCCTCAGAGACCACAGACAGTGGGGGACACAGGACGAACCGGCAAGGAAGCCGCCAGCATTGAATTCAGGGAAAGATCCTCCCCGTCTCCACCGTGTTCCCACTGATGGGTGTCGGGGCCAGTTCTGCTCTTCCATCAGAGCCGCAGAGAATATCCCTGCACCTCAGGTATTGTGCACTCGTGGGAGCCTCTTTGCAGACAAATTCCTAGCACAGCCCCTGGTACTTAGTGATTCCTCGATAAATATTCATTATGTGGATAAGTTTATGCAGGTCCAGCTGGGATTAGCAGGGTCGCACATGCAGTGACTTATCCTAGATGCGCCTAGTGGTTTCTCCTCATCCTTCTCCATGCTCTCCCTCTTCCATCACATCATCCCATCACCATGACCACCACCATCATCACCACCATCAACATTGTTACAATGACCATCACCGTCATCACCACCACCAACATTGTTACAATGACCATCACCGTCATCACCACCATCAACATTGTTACAATGACCACCACCGTCATCACCACCATCAACATTGTTACAATGACC
>NW_023189537.1:0-922 GCF_002007445.2 Ailuropoda melanoleuca | reverse complement strand
ACTCTTTGTTCTTGTATCCACCTTTGGCATGGACATGTTATTTATCTTCCTCTCCTATGTGCTCATTCTGCTTTCAGTCATGGCCATCGCTTCCCGCAAGGAACGCCTGAAAGCTCTCAACACTTGTGTGTCACATATCTTGGTTGTANTATCTTGGCTGTGCTTGCATTTTATGTGCCGATGATTGGGGTCTCGGTAGTGCATCGCTTTGGGAAGCATGCCCCACGCTACATACATGTCCTCATGTCCAATGTTTATCTCTTTGTCCCTCCTGTGCTCAACCCTCTCATTTATAGCGCCAAGACAAAGGAGATCCGCCGAGCCATTATCCGTATGTTTCGTCCCATGAAAATGTGACTTTCATGTTTGCTTTTAATATCTGATGTTGACTGTAGCCACAAGTTGTCACCCATGGTGTCATTATCATCATCATCAACATCATTGTATTATCATCATCTTTATATCATCTATAATAAAGTAATATGTAGGGGAAAAGTAAAAGATAAGAAAATGGTTCTGTGAAATAATAGCAAAGAATGATTAGTACATTCAACAAATCTCAGTGGCATTCATTGAGAGGTAAATATTTGAGTCATTAGGTGATTAGAGAACATTTTGCAGAGGAAGGTTGATGTAAGCTAGGAATCATTTTCTCCAACAATAACTGCTACCAATATTATAATAAATAATTCGTTGAGTCATCAAAAGTGTCAGGTTCTGTTAGAAGTTATGATGTGATTCAATTCATTTAACCTTTATACCAATCTCATGATGTGTAGAGAATTAAGTCGGTTTTTCAGAGTAACACAGATAATAGGTGATCTAAATGAGACTCAATACTTGTCAGTCTCCTGGGTCCCTGGGTGGCTCAGCTGGCTAAACATGAATCTTCTTTCAGCTTAAGTTGTAATTTCATGGGTCA
>NW_023189536.1:3910-4288 GCF_002007445.2 Ailuropoda melanoleuca | reverse complement strand
ACCTAAAAATCAGGACCAAATATACTGATAAACCTTTATTCTCTACATTTGGAAATTAGATGCCAGACTAAGCCTATTGTCAAAGAAAGTTCCGGTATTTTGAGATAATTTTGGATTATGAGGACTTCTAATAAGATTATATGGTGAGGACTTAGTGATGAACAGGGAACATAGAAGAGATAGAAATTATATTTCAGTCTGATAGAGTATGTCCTGCCAACTAGACTCCCTGTGTCCCACATAGTTTCAGCCTTCTAAGTTTGGGTTGTAGTGACTTAGGATATAAACAATCCCCTTATTTTCCAGGTTTGTAAGTAGATACACAGAAGTTAAAAGCCTGGCCAAAAGTCAGGATGATGACTATTATTTTTTTTATTT
>NW_023189536.1:0-3309 GCF_002007445.2 Ailuropoda melanoleuca | reverse complement strand
AAATAAATAAATAAATAATAAATAAAATAAAAAAAAGAAATGAGAAAAGAAAAGTGAAAGAAAAAGAAAAGGAAGAAAAGAAAGGTCAAATTGCAAGGATATCACTGCCGATTCAGGATCAATTAACAAATAAATAGTTGCAATTAAATTGCTCCCTGAGTTTACATGCAACTAGAAGTACTGAATCCTTACACTTAATGAATCCATGTGCATCCAATTTCATTTTAGAACTATCACCTATATTAGGCATTGAATAGCTAAGAAATAGTACCAAAGGCATATATCCTAAAGGAAAAGGTTGATATACTTTATAAAAATTCATATTTTTGTTCATAAAATTTTAAATACCAATAAATAATATTAAAGATGAAATTACAAAATGAATAGATAACTGCAAAAGATATGACAGGTTAACATGATAAAGCTTTGATATAGAAATAACTTTTCCAATTCAGTAAGACAAAAGAAACAAAGGAAAGGGTATGCAGAGGAACTTCCTCATGATTAATAGACATAGATAGGTATAGGTAACAATTAAATCTTTAAAATTTATAAAGACATTTATGATATACTGTCAAGCAAAAAAAAAACATTGTTAAGCAGTCTGTACAACATCACACATGTGAACACTCACAATAATCTCTGGAAAGATCAAATATCAAGATTGGGTGAGTAAACTTAAGTTTATTATCATCATCATCATCATTATCATATTAATGTTTATTGTCCCTCTCTCTACCTCCTCCTCTTTCAGCAAGTTTTCCTTTATTAGGGGAGAAAAGTCACAAAATGAAAACTTCAGGGAAGAAAAATGGCTGAATAAAAAAGAACTTTCAAATGTCACCATTTATCAGCATTGAATCAATACTTACAACTCAAACGGCTGGGCTAGACAAAAAGAGGGAGCGCTGCACACTAGAGCGGCATTGTGCTCTAATTAGAAAGAACAATGGATTTGGTATCAGTTAAAACCGGACTCAAAATATATTTTTGCTCCGCCTAACTGTACGGACATTGGTACAACATCTAAAGTCCCTGTTTAAGTGTCACTAGGTCTCTAAGCTTCAGCATTCGTATGGAGTGGGAGGGGAGGCATGGGAGGGTGAGAATGGTATATTCAACTTTTGGGGTTTTTTTTTTCTGTTCTTTGTATTTATTGTACTTCCATAAAGTTGTTTTGTTTTGTTTTCAATTACATCTGTTCTGGTCTCTGTCGTCTGTAGGATTTTCATCATATGGCAGTAGATTCTACCCATATTTTCCTTTATAATTTAGTCTTTTACATTTTTTGTTATTTTTATTTGTTGTTTTAAGAAAGTCATTCCAGGTTGAAAAATAGAAAAAAAAATAGTTGCAGAGCAGTACTGGGTTTTCATTTTTTACGTTTCCTTCCAGTACAAATGTAATTTATTTTCCTCCATGGTTAGGAACCACATAGTTCCTTGTTTAAATAGAGAAATTGTTTCCTAGCAGCAATTTTAAACTAATCGTAGTGATTTCAAAATGTTATTAATAAAGAAGAAAATGATGCATATCTTTTAGAGTAACAGGCTTAAATAAGATAATGTACGTAGATTACACATTTGAGTGCCTGGTACATAATGCCATTCAATTAACTGTTGCTATATATGAATGACTTTAATAATTTTACAATAATCAATTGTCATTGGTGATTAACAAAATGTGTTATATTTGATATCTAAGTCTTTGGGGAATAGTATTCTAAATTCCAATGTATTATTATTTATTTAAATAAAATAATGCCTAAATTCTTTAAAGATAGTGGGGCAGCCTATTTTTTACTGACATAATTGTAAGTTCCGTTGAACATCAGAATCTATAATTTTATAATTGTTTTGACACCAAGACTTTGACATATTCTGAGATATTTTAAATGAGTTTTAATGAGTTATAATAAGGCAAAATGTGCCCTGAGTACTTTGCCTGTCTGTGTGACTACTGACAAGCATTTATAAGTGGCCATGACAATACCATAGGTATGTGAATGCACTCTCTAATAAACGCCATGAGATAAATCTTTCCAATGACATCACTGTTTAAGTTAAAATAAAAGAGAAAATAAAATAAATTAATAAATGAGTTTAACTTTCTGGATAATAAAGTTATCTCTAATCATAGAATAGGATAAATTCCTTTAACTATATTCAGATTTTATACACATTTCATCTTACTTTATTCAACAGAGTATCTACCAAACTTTGTAACTTGAGGGATAGGCCGGTGATGGGTATTAAGAAGGGCACATATTGCATGGTGCACTGGGTGTCAAATAATGAATCACGGAACATTACATCAAAAACTAAGGATATACTGTATGGTGACTAACATAATATAATAAAAAATTATTATAAAAAATCTTTTAAAATTTCCTACTGCTAAAGAGAGAGCTACAAATTCTCTGCCACGCCTCCTATGCATAAAAGTGATCCTCCTCTAACTGTTATGTTCAATAGTTTGGTGAAACAAACACCATGTCAATTTCAGGGTATCTTTGAAAATAACTGGTAGCTTCAACATTGGGATCTTGGAGACTTTATCTGCTACATAAGAGACAATATGGAGAAACCTAGAGATGACATTGACAAAGAAAGCTGTCCAGCTCAGTCCGACCTTTCAACCATGTCCACCAAAAGCACTAGATATTTGACAGAGAGACAGCCAGCGAGAGAGGGAACACAAGCAGGGGGAGTGGGAGAGGAGGAAGCAGGCTCCCAGCAGAAGAGCCTGATGTGGGGCTTGATCCCAGATCACCAGGATCACGCCCTGAGCCTAAGGCAGACGCTTAACGACTGAGCCACCCAGGTGCCCCTGGTTTTTTTTTTTTTGTTGTTGTTGTTGTTGTTTTAACTCCAGTCACTGACAAGTGACTGGAGGACCTTGCTGAAGGAAATGGCTGAAGACAGATGTTTATTAACACAGAAAATGCATGTAAATTGACTGGCAAAAAGCAAAGTTTAAGAATGTCGTTCACAGAGAAGTGACCCAACACTAGTATTAAGGTAAGTAGAGATCGATAGATGTCTGATCACTCTGACAACAACAGGATGGCAGAGAAACAATAAGGGAAATGTAATGTGTTGATCTTAAAATCTGCCTCTACCCTGGAAGGGAACTGATATCTCTGTGTCACTCAAATTCACATGAATATTTATATCAAAGAATAGCGCATTTTTAAAACATTTTGGATTCAAAATCTAGAAATTTTATATGAAAGAAATTTTATTAGAATATATTGTCCTAATGAGTAATGAAGTAGAATTGTTTTCCCCAATTCCTTTCCAACTTAGG
>NW_023189535.1:329-1224 GCF_002007445.2 Ailuropoda melanoleuca | reverse complement strand
AAATTTAAGGACTATTTGTTCCAGTTCTTTGAAAAATGTCCTCGGTATTTTGATCGAGATAGCATTGAAAGCGTAGATTGCTCTGGGTAGCATGGACGTTTTAACTACGTTAATTCTTTCAGTCCATAAGCATGGAATATTTTTCCATCTTTTTATGTCTTCCTCAATGTCTTTGNTTTCAAAAGTGATCTATAGTTTCTAGCATATAGGTCCTTTACGTCTCTGGTTAAGTTAATTCCAAGGTAACGTATGGTTTTTGGTGTTATTGTAAATGGGATGGATTCCCTAATTTCTCTTTCTTCAGTCTCGTTATTCGTGTATAGAAATGCAACTGATTTCTGGGCATTGATTTTGTATCCTGCCACCTTACTGAATTGTTCTATAACTTCTAATAGTTTGGGAGTGGATTCCTTTGGGTTTTCCATATAGAGTATCATGTCATCTGCAAAGAGAGACAGTTTGACTTCTTCTTTGCCGATTTGGATACCTTTGATCCCTTTTTGTCTTCTGATTGCTGTTGCAAGGACTTCTAGTACTATGTTGAATAATAGTGGCGAGAGTGGGCATCCTTGTCGTGTTCCTGATCTTAAGGGAAAGGCTTCCAGCTTTTCCCCATTGAGAATAATGCTTGCAGTAGGCTTTTCATAGATGGCTTTTATGAGATTGAGAAATGTACCCTCTATTCCTACACTCTGAAAGGTTTTAATCAGGAAAGGATGCTGTATTTTGTCAAATGCTTTTTCTGATCAATTGAGAGGATCATATGGCTCCTGAGTCTTTTCTTGTTAACATGATGTATCACACTGATTGATTTACAAATGTTGAACCACACTTGCATCCCAGGTATGAATCCCACTTGGTCATGATGGATAATCCTTTTAATGTACTGTTGGAT
>NW_023189535.1:0-194 GCF_002007445.2 Ailuropoda melanoleuca | reverse complement strand
GTAATTTTAGCCTCATAGAAAGAGTTTGGTAGCTTTCCTTCTGTTTCTACTTTTTGAAATAACTTTAGGAGAATAGGTATTATATCTTCTTTAAAAGTTTGGTAGAATTCCCCAGGAAAACCGTCCGGGCCTGGAGTTTTGTTATTTGGAATGTTGTTTATCACAGACTCAATCTCCTCATAATTAATTGGCCT
>NW_023189534.1:0-570 GCF_002007445.2 Ailuropoda melanoleuca | reverse complement strand
CTGCCTAGGAGAATATAAAATGGCGGGTCATTATGGAAAACAGTATGGAGGCACCTTAAAAAATTAAACACAGAGGGGCACCTGGGTGACTCACTCAGCTGGGTGACTGACTGNACTCTTGGTTTTGGCTCATGTCATGATCTCAGGGTCATGAGATGGAGCCCTGTGTCAGGCTCTGTGCTTAGAGTGGAATCTGCTCAGGACTCTCTCTCCATTTCCCTCTGTCCCTTCTGCCCACTCTCTCTCGCAAATAAATAAATAAATCTTAAAAACAAACAAACCAAAAAACCCACGGAATTACCATATGATCCAGCGATCACACTCCTGGGCATATATTTAAAAGTGAAAGCAGGATCTCAAAGAGGTATTTGTACACTTGTGTTCACAGCAGCATCATTCACGACAGTCAAGAAGCAGAAGCAAGCCCAATGTCCACGGACACATAAATGGATAAAGAGAATGTGGTATATACAGCTGACCCTTGAGCAATGCGGGGGCCATGGCTGCTGACCCCTCATGTAGTCAAAAACCTGCACAGAACTTCTGACTCCCCTAAATTACTAATAGCCT
>NW_023189533.1:0-1535 GCF_002007445.2 Ailuropoda melanoleuca | reverse complement strand
ATTCTTGCCATAGAAGCAGAATTCTAGCCTGCCATACCAGCTATCACACATATTTTTAGCTCTGGCTTAAGCAAAATGCCTTTATTTCATTTCATCCCACTTGCTGGCCATGGATAGGACATTAGTCCTGGAATTCCTCTCCCCTCCTCCACTGTTAGAGCCTGGATACTTGAACCACCTTNGGAATTCCTCTCCCCTCCTCCACTGTTAGAGCCTGGATACTTGAACCACCTCGGTTTCACTCCAGCCTGGAGTCCCCAAAGATTTGCATTCCTTATGTACTTTATTTTTAGGGGCCTACTTTAGCCAGGCATTGTTCTTTGAACTTGGGATATAACCAAAAACCAAAGAGACAATTTATAAGACCCATAAGGACCTCATACTCAAATACAGGGATGCTAAAATAAATAAACTACTAAATAAATATAATATATGCAGGGACTTATAAAAGCTAAGGAGAAAAAGAGACAGGATAAAAGGATATAAAACGCCAATTTGATGGTAAAGGGGTGGAGGGAATAATCACTGTTTCATATGAAGTGGTTTGGGAAGGCCTCTTTTTACACAGTAGTTGAGAATCCAGGATATTAAAAAAAAAAAAAAAGAATCTAGGATCTAGAATTACATTTCCCGGATATGAATCTCAGATCCATCATTAACTAGTCTTACGAGCTTTCGATTTTTTTTTTCAAATTTTAGTGTCTTATTTTAAAAAACTGAATGTAAAATATTATCAACTATATAAAGTTACTGTAAGGATTAAATGAGATGATATATGCCCAACACTTAGAAAAGGGGCCTAGCATATGTTAAATACTCCACAAATACCCACTATTACTATTATTATTATTAGATCAAATCTAACTGCCAACCCCTCAAAAATCTTAAAGAACATAACCCACCTTCTCATAAGAATTTGGACATATATGGAGAAAAAGAGACTTGAGGCAATTTGACTGAGCATCTTATTAGCTAGTAACCTTTAGTTTTCTTTTTCATGAAGGATGTGATATAGTTAAAATATTCTTCATTTTGAAGGAATACACCCATATAATCTAAGGTATAGTATGTAGCATAATCCTACTCCCGTGGAAAAGAACTAGGGAAACTAGTTGAAAGAGAAAAGAAATAGAACTCTCCACATTAGGAACACTTCATTTACTAAGTGCCATACATGAATTTGGATTTCTGCATAAATGCTTTAAAAAGTTTTAAAGGTGTTCCTATTATCCCATTTTGTTTAATAGGATACTATCAGTTACCACAAATTTAGGCCTCAAATTAATAGGCATTCTCAGTGACCTCTTGTGATTTATCCACACAACCCCTCCCCACCCCCAATGCCGAGGGAAACAAGCAAAATCATGATTTTTTACTTTAGTGGTTAGAGAACACAATATTGTTTCCATACCTTCCACCTTCCACGAAGGGAGGGAATTCCAATGGACTGCCTCTCCATCTATAATGCACTTGAGTCAATTTAATATCAAGCAGGAAAGAAGGCAAGAAATTAATCACCACCTGCCTCTTGGTTG
>NW_023189532.1:0-673 GCF_002007445.2 Ailuropoda melanoleuca | reverse complement strand
CTATTACAATAGCTAGGGCCTTTGGGACAATGCAAATATAAGGAACAAAAGGGAAATCTTTGCCTGTTCTTTCAGGGAGGGCATTTAGTTTTTTACTAAAAAGTACAATGTAAATCTTTTATATCAGTTGAAGATTTTTCCTTCCAATGCTAACTTAAGAATTTTATCAAGGATGATTGAATTTTGACACCTATTACCTCTGCATTTACTAAGGTGAATGACATTGATTTTCAAATAAGCCAAATTTGCATTCTTGGGATAAACCCCATTTATCNATTTGCATTCTTGGGATAAACCCCATTTATCTTTTCTTTACATTACTGGATCAGATTTGTTAAAATGTTCAAGATTTTTAGGTCTATGTGCTTGGGAGGAATTGGTCTGTAGTTTTCCTTTCTCGTATAGTCTTACCTCTTATTTTAGTATCAGGATAATTTTGCCTCCAAAAAGGAGTTGGAATGGGTTATACTGTATTGTGTGTCTGCCTGTGTGTGTGTCTATAGAGTTGATAGTACTCCTTTATTAGAGACCTTAACTACTCAGAAGTTCGCTTGTGGATCAGCCTGTGATAAAATGCAGTCAGGTTAAGGTCTTATAATGATATACTAGTTTAATGCCTTTCTGAAAATTTGCCCATTTCACCTCAGTTGTTAGTAAAGTTGGTAGAAATTTG
>NW_023189531.1:0-752 GCF_002007445.2 Ailuropoda melanoleuca | reverse complement strand
TGAAAGTCTTTATCTAGGTCCATTATATCAAAGCTATTGTTTTGCTCAAATCTTACATATTCCTAGTTATGCATTTCTATTGCTCCTTCATCTTTTTAATATAGTTGTACTAAACTCTCCCACTANACTGTAATTATGGTCTTTTCATGGGCTTTCCCAAGAAAATATTTTTGGAGTATGTTTGAGAAACTTAAAGGTAATAATAGACAGCACCACCATATCTTTGCCCCAACTCTTTCATAGATAGAACGATACGTGTTGAACAGATCTGTACTGAAATTTGTGAGTGTATTTGGAAACTAGATATTATTCATCATTTCTGTTTGGAGATCACCGAGAAGCTTGTATACATTCTGTAAGCTAGCCGAGCATTGGGGTCAGTGGCAGGACTAGGAATGAGATACCCATGTCCATTTCTGACTTTTGGCTTATGGAGAGGCTCCTGTTAGTTCCTGTGACCTCTGGTATGTTGATGTTGGGGTTAGCCACTGGGGCTGTCTTGGTGATAAATTGGCTAAATAATTAGATACATTCCCAGAAGGGAATATGTAGTTAATGGCTCACATGGGCTCCAGGGAAGGTGGCTGTCCCTCTGAGGGTCCTTTGTGCCCAGGAGCAGAAAGGGACCTAACTCATATACCGGGTAAACATTTGTGTCTTTGTTTTCATTTACTCCTTATGTATAGTTTTTAAAAGAGAAAATATTTTTCCATTATATGTATGTGTGTGTGTATGCTGTTAACCTTCTTTTG
>NW_023189530.1:0-561 GCF_002007445.2 Ailuropoda melanoleuca | reverse complement strand
TAATTTCTCTAGGTCGGGGTGCCTGGGTGGTTCAGTCGGATTGAACGGCTTAATCTCAGGGTTTGAGTTCAGGCCCTGCGTTGGTCTCCATGCTGGGTGTGTAGCCTATTAAAAAAAAAAGAAAAGAAAAAGAAAAGAATTTCCTCAAGTATTCTTAAGAGATNAAGAAAAAGAAAAGAATTTCCTCAAGTATTCTTAAGAGACAGAGGTGGAAGGGAAGAAAGCAAATGGAGGTGGGAGGGCAGGGGAGAAAAGGAGATAATTTGTAAAATAAAATGCTCAGGTCTTATTATTCAGTTTGATGAGCATTAAGAAATGTGTACAGTTGACTCTTGAACAACATGGGTTTGAATTGCATGGGTCCACTTATATGCAGATTTTTTGATAAATATAGTACAGTACTGTAAACATTTTCTTTATGATTTTCACAATATTTTCTTTAGTGTAGTTGAAGGAATACAATATATAATACATCTAACATACAAAATACATGTGAATCGACTGTTTATGTTATCAGTAAGGCTTCTGGTCAACAGTAGGCAATTAGTAGTGAAGTTTTTG
>NW_023189529.1:0-696 GCF_002007445.2 Ailuropoda melanoleuca | reverse complement strand
GCTTGGATTTCTTTTGTCTTTTATTTTATAAGATTTTATTTATTTGACAGAGAGAGCCAGCCAGCGAGAGAAAGAACACAAGCAGGGGGAGTAGGAGAGGAAGAAGCAGGCTCCCAGCGGAGCTTGAAGCGGGGCTGGATCCTAGAATGCCGGGATAATGCCTGGATAACGTCCTGAGCCAAAGGCAGACANAGCCAAAGGCAGACGCTTAAGGACTGAGCCACCCAGGCGCCCCTGGATTTCTTTTCTCTTGGAAACTAGTAAAAAGGGTTTTCACTAGAAATCTGGTTGAAAGCTCCCAAAATTTGGTTTCTCATTTGTTAGCTGAAAAATAAATACAGGGATTGGAAATAACATAAATGCTCAGTAATAAGGGAATAGTAGCATGGATATATGAAAAGTACATTGTGGTATATCTATAATATCGAATGTGATATAACTATTAATACGTTTACAAGGATTTTTTAATGGCATGAGAAATGCTTCTGAAATATGAAATACAAAGGCAATATTAGTTCTAGCATGTAAAAAATCCATAGATAAAATGCTGGGAAAAAATATACTTACATGTTAACAACGGTTATTTCTAGTTGGTGGGATTATGAGTGATTTCCATTATTTTTTCCACAGTTTTCTAAATTTTCCAGTATAATAACATCTGACTTTCTTTAAAAACACAGCTTTATTGGAATACCT
>NW_023189528.1:399-632 GCF_002007445.2 Ailuropoda melanoleuca | reverse complement strand
TTCTCACGGAGCTCCGGAACTCCGGTGTGCTCACTGGATCCAGACTGAGACCGGGAGCTCCAGGAGCGTGCACAGGGTGGCTGGCGGCTGGTGGGGTTAGAAACACAAAGGACAGAGATGCGCCAGCCCTGGAAGTGAGGGTTGGGACACCGGGTGTGGGGCGCACAGCCTGGGATGATGCAGGGTTGAGCAGCACCAACAGAAACAGAGTTAAAGTGGCCAGAACATCAGTG
>NW_023189528.1:0-207 GCF_002007445.2 Ailuropoda melanoleuca | reverse complement strand
CCAAACAGGGTTGCCTGAGTATCAGCGCGGCAGGCCCCTCCCCCAGAAGGCAGGTTGAAAAATCAAGAAGCCCACAACCCAGGGCGCCTGAGTGGCTCAGTCATTAAGTGCCTGTCTTTGGATTAGGGCGTGATTACAGTGTTCCGGAAAGGAGTCCCTCATCGGGCTTCTCCACTGGGAGCCTGCTTCTTCCTCTCCCACTCCCCT
>NW_023189527.1:0-2341 GCF_002007445.2 Ailuropoda melanoleuca | reverse complement strand
AATGAAAGCACCATCTTCCCAGCCTGCAGTAAGCATCAGCCGTCATTAGAGAACCAGGGCAGTGGGGAGGCCGCCCTGAGCCCTTGTTTTCCTGCCCCCAGGGCTTTGGCCTTGAGAGGATGTGAATGCCCCCTCTCAGCAGTGAGTAATTCTGGAAGGTCTCCAAGCATCACTCAGACCCCGCAGAGAGAATCTGCAAATGAGGCCTCCCGTAAATCACAGCTGACCACTCCAATCAGCCGCCTCATGTTGCTTTCAGTTCCAATAAAGCCAGGCCCTGCCGCCCGACCCACAACTCCATCCCCTCCATGATCAGTGACCCTGGAAGGGAGGTGGCTCTGGGGCTAATGTTCTGAGACCCATGTCCCTGCCGTCTCCGTAAGTGAGTTGTGAAGAACTCACGAGTCTCTGTGCCACTGTGAGTCCCCCCTCTGCCTCCCCATACATTTAGACCATTTGATTCATCTCTTCAATTTAATAAAAATCTCGTCCTCCCGGGCTCCTTCCAAGGCCGGAGACAGGCAGGAGCCCTCCAAAGTTTAAACCAGGCCAGCCTTTAATTAGTTGGCAACATCAATATCACTTTTTCCCCGTGATTTGCATTTCAAAGTAAATTCCACATCTTGGGCTGTCAGCTTCCAGGAGCCTGGCAGAAGGTTGTTCCGTGCAGCAGAACAAAATCCCGCCACGGAGCACCGGGGATTTCAGAAACTCAGCAACTTTGCCGAGGCCTCTTCCCTCAGCTGCTGATTTCATGCCAAGGCCCCTGGTTGACTCTTACCCCATTCTGTCCATGGGGCTGATCAGCACCCTCCGAGGCCTGGGTGGACTACAGGCCGTACATACCACGTCAAGTTGTAAATGGAAGGCCGACTCCCCCAGCAGAGGTGTGTGTCTAGACAGAAAAATAATGGCACACAAAAATCTCCATTTCTGGAAAATGCAGGATCTGAGCACACCCAGCCCACCTCTGTTCCTGCGGCAGCACCTGGGCCGTTAGGTGGGCAAGGACTCTCCGGTGTGTCAGAGTCCCTACCAGTCCCTACTGTCCCGTGCCTGACCGTCCCATCTGCTGTGTGTCTGGCCCCTGTGAAAACTTGAGCTTCTTCTAGGGGCTGGATTGAAGGAGGCAGGACTGGTTACAAGAGGTGTTGGAGGGAGAGTCAGGAAATGATCAATGGCCCCTAGACTGTTCAGAAGTGAGACCGAAGGGGTTGCCTCTTGAGAAGAGGAGGGGGATGGAGGTGGGGCTAGGAAAGCCCCTTGGGGTGTGAAGAAAAAGCCTGGCAGAGGGATGGGACACACTCAAGCTGTCCCCCTACTCTGTGCCACCCCAGCCTCTCTCTCCTTCCAGCTCAGACCTCGGGAGAATCTCCACGAGTCGGGGTAGGGTAGAATGCGCACCTGGATGAGTGACAGGATAAATGGGTCCCTGCCAGGATCTGTCATGAACCTGACGGTTCACTCACCAGAGACAAGTTTCTCTGGGCTTTGGTTTCCACTTCTAGAAAATGAAGTCGTTGTATTGTGTTACTGACCCCTGAACTTCCCCCAGCTCCTTCTCACTAGTCCCAAGGAGGAAGCTGAGTGACCAGAGGGTCTCTGAGCCCTGGGGAGGGACAGAGAGACCCTCCCCAGTGGATGTAAACACTTCCCCCTCCCATAATCTCCACCACCTGCCTCCGTTCCTGAATCTTAGGTAAAGGGCTTTGCCTATCATTCGGCTTCAAGTCAAGCCCCTGGCCCATGGTTCCAGGAGAATGGCACCCCAAGCCCCTCCCAGAGAGAAATTCTGGCATTAACACTGACCCCCTGCTGAGAGCTTGGACCTCTGTCTGCCCTCCACCCTGCCCGTCTACCAACAATTCTTCACTTTTCATTCGACATACTTGTGTTACAACTAAGAACCTTTTATGTGCCAAGCCCTGGGACTTTGGTGTCTAAGGAGAGTGTAGAGAGAATTCTGTTGCTGACCACCCCCACACTCTTGCTCTCTGCCACCCCCGCCCACCCAGCGCTCCGGACAGGCAGAGGAGAGGATGGAGGTAATGATCACGTATCGAGTACTTTGCGCATGCTGGGTGCTTGACCCGTTCATTCTTCCGTCGACTTTCCACGATAGATTGACATAGATGTGATTAACATCCCCATTTTGCAGATGAGAAAAGTAAGGCTCAGAGAGGTGATGCCTCTTAACTGGACATCACGTCGCTACCAAACAGAAATGAGTCTGTCCCGTAAGGTCCTCGTTCTTGGGTACTTAAAGGTGGTGGCTCCTATCATGGTGAAATCAATCAATCAGTCAATCAGTCAGAACAGAATAGTAAGAATCACTGTTTCT
>NW_023189526.1:0-1302 GCF_002007445.2 Ailuropoda melanoleuca | reverse complement strand
TCGCCAGCCGAGCCTTTCCTAGGGGGTCTGGGCAGAGCGTGTCCCGCTCCGGGGCGTCTGCGCCCCTCTCTGCCCCGTCTTTGGCTTCAGCACAGGCACCTGTACCGGCTCCAGCAGCTGGTGCGCATGTCTCGGAAGGGCACCCCTGATGATGCTAGGCCCTGACTCCGCTGACATTATCTCTGGGCACGCTCGCGGTGCAGAGCTGTCGCTGCCTGACACCTACCCTGGCCTCTGGGATACTTCTCCCAGACGCCACCCCAGCGGGGAGAGGCGGGAGGGCACGGGAAGCCCGGGAGTGAAGGGCTGTCTGGAGTCCCTACCACCCTGGGTTGGAATCAAAGCCCCAGCGTGTGTCCGCTGTGTAACCGAGGGGAAGTTGCTTCACCCTCTTCAGCACAGATGGAAGTGGTGACAGAGCATAGTTTCTCCCCGGATTGCCCAGAGGATTAGGGGAACTGGTCCCTTGCCTTCTCCCCTCCTTTCCTCTTGCCCTCCTCCTCCCTGTCTCTTACACCTGCTGCCAGGAAGTTACCTGCTAAGCCCCCATCCTTGTTCTCTAGCACATTCTAGCTGGTAAATCGTGTTCCCTCTACTCCAAGATCTCATTGCCTCCACCTCCTCGTCTGTGGGGCTCAGAGTCGATTTCTTATTCTCAGTTTACCCTTTGGCTTGGGAGGCACAGACTCATCAAAGCACTCAGTATCTCCCATAGGGCAGGGGCAGAGATGCTGCACAAAGGCAAATCCGGGGCTCTTGCTGTTTCCCCCTTAGCACAGAGATGCCCCTGGGATTTGTTCCATCTTGTGTTAGCTCATCGCCTTGTTCCCCAGAGTNCTTGTGTTAGCTCATCACCTTGTTCCCCAGAGCTGACACCTGGGGCCAAGTACACACAGTGAGGAAATTCTTACCATAGGCATTTTCTTCATCTCTTGCCATCTTCCGTCCTCCCATGCTTGCCTGGAAGAGGCCCAAACACAGTTCGTTCGTTCATTCATTCATTCATTCATTCATTGAATAGGTATAATGACCTTCAATGGGTCAGGCAAGGTCCAAAGAGCTGGTGGCACCACAGTGAAAAGGTCATGGCCCCTGCCTTCCCCTGAATATCAGCATATAGGGAAGAACCCTGGAAGGACCTGACTGGTGTTCGAACAATACCGGGAGAAGGTCTGGTGACCTTTCAGGGACTCTGAATGCAAACAGCAGAGGGGAGATGATAGCACGTCCTCTGTGTCAGAGTGAGCTCCATGCTAATGTCCCCAGGTAGTTCTGTGTCAGTGACATAAGCGGTAGCTTCTG
>NW_023189525.1:0-3331 GCF_002007445.2 Ailuropoda melanoleuca | reverse complement strand
TCTACCAACTTAAATATTAATCACATCAAATATTAATTCACAGCAACATCTTGACTGGTGTTTGACCAAAAACTTTTACTTTAGCCTAGCCAAGTTGATACATAAGATCAACTGTCAAACTTTGTATATTCCTCTGAGATTCATTCAACATATTGTTTTTGAGATTTTTCCAGACTTTCCTGTTACAAGTTTATTCAGTTTTTCTTCTGAAGAGTATTCCGTTGCATCAGTGTATCACAATTTATGTATCCATTTGTTCCTGTTGAAGAACATTTGAATTATTCCCTTTTTTCCCTGCTGTAAACACTGTTTCTTTGAACACTTTAGATTATGACTCTTAGTGTTCAAGTTCAACTATTGTATATCTAAAGGTAAACTTAGTGAGTCATAGAATATGCAGAAATTCAATTTGCATGATGAAGTCAAGTTGTTCAAAATGGTGTGCCAATTTATATTCCTACCAAGATAAGAGTTGTGCTATTGTGTTCTATCTTGGTCTTGCCAGGCTTTTTAATGGTTGCCTGTGTTTTAGTCAAAAATAGGAATCCTGGATTCTCTCATGAGGTCTGTTAAATACTAGATGTGAGACCATTGTCACAAAACTATAAGGCACCTGCCAGCCTTAAATTCTACTGTTCTCAAACTCTACTGATATAGATAATGTTAGAAAACAAATCAAATTTATACCAGCTTACTGTGCCCCAGTACTGAAGACATATAATTTAATTTGGTTCAGGAAGTTCACTGGGTTTTGAGTTTGATAAGTTCTTTTTTTTAAAGATTTTATTTATTTATTTGACAGAGAGAGACAGCCAGTGAGAGATGGAACACAGGCAGGGGTAGTGGGTGAGGAAGAAGCAGGCTCCTAGCAGAGGAGCCTGATGTGGGGCTCAATCCCAGGACTCTGGGATCACGCCCTGAGCCAAAGGCAGACACTTAATGACTGAGCCACCCAGGTGCCCCTGAGTTTGATAAGTTCTTTATAGATTTTGGGTACCAACCCTTTATCAGCTGTCATTTGCAAATATCTTCTCCCATTCTGTAGGTTGCCTTTTAGTTTTGTTGATTATTTTCTTCACTGTGCAGAAGCTATTTATCTTGATGAAATCCCAATAATTCATTTTGCTTTTGTTTTCCTTGCCTCTGGAGACATGTCTAAAAAGAAGTTGCAATGGCTGATGTCAAAGAGGTTGCTGCCTATATTCTCTTTTAGGGTTTTATAGTTTCCTGTCTCACATTTAGGTCTTTCATCCATTTTGAATTTATGTGTGGGTATGGTGTAAGAAAGTGGTCTAGTTTCATTCTTCTGCATGTTGCTGTCTAGTTTTCCAAATACCATTTGTTGAGGAGATTGTCTTTTTCCCATTGGATATTCTTTCCTGCTTTGTCAAAGATTAGTTGACCATATAATTGTGGGTCCATTTCTGGGTTTTCTATTCTGTTCCATTGATCTATATGTCTATTTTGGTGCCAGTACCATGCTGTCTTGATGAAACTCAACACCCAAAACAAATAATCCAGTTAAAAAATGGGCAGAAGAAATGAATAGACATTTTTCTAAAGAAGATATACAGATGGCTGACAGATACTCATCATAAGGAAAATACAAATAAAAACTATAAGATACCACCTCATGCCTGTCAGAATGGCTAAAATGGACAACACAAGAAACAATAGATGCTCATAAGGATGTAGAGAAGGGTAACCCTTTTATACTGTTGGTGGGAATGCAAACTGGTGCAGCTGGTCTGGAAAACAGTATGGAGGTTCCTCAAAAATTTAAAAATAGAACTACCCTATGACCCAACAATTACATTACTAGCTATTTACCCAAAGGATGCAAAAATACTGATTCAAAGTGGCATATGCACCCCAATGTTTATAGCAGCGTTATAAACAATAGCCAAATTATGGAAAGAGCCCACATGTCCATGGACTGATGGATAAATGAAGAAGATGTGGGGTGTGCGTGTGTGTGTGTGTGTATGATGGACTATTACTCAGTCATAAAAAAAGAATGTAATTTTGCCATTTGCACTGATGTGGGTGGAGCTAGAGTGCATTTGGCTAAGCGAAAGATGTCAGAGAAAGATAGTACAATATGATCTCATTCATGTAGAATTTAAGAAACAAAACAGATGAACATAGGGGAAGGGGAAAAAAAGACAGGGAGTCAAACTATAAGAGACTGTTAACTAGAGAGAACAAACTGAAGGTTGCTGGAGGGAGGTGGGTGGGGGATGGGCTAAATGAGTGATGGGTATTAAGGAGGGCACTTGTTGTGATGAGCACTGTGTGTTATATGTAACTGATGAATCACTAAATTCTACTCCCGAAACCAATATTATACTACATATTAATTAACTAGAATTTAAATAAAAACTTAAAACAGAAAAAAAAAAGGATGTTCACTGGGTTGATGGGCCTGAATGTAAATTAAGCAGTTGGATGTCAGTTTCTGAGTAAGGGAACCTAACCTGTATAGCTGTTTTTACACAAGACAGTTGAATAAGAATGGAATTACACTTGGCCTAGAGCAGTAGGATGTTTGCAACTGAGTTTTTCAAGTCAAACAGATCTTACAAAGTCACTTGAAATAGCACAGTCCACTATGTCATCTTACTATTTAACATATTTTCTTTTTCTTTTTTTTTTTTTAAAGATTTTATTTATTTATTTGACAGAGAGAGAGACAGCCAGCGAGAGAGGGAACACAAGCAGGGGGAGTGGGAGAGGAAGAAGCAGGCTCACAGCAGAGGAGCCTGATGTGGGGCTCGAACCCGTAACGCCGGGATCACGCCCAGAGCCGAAGGCAGACGCTTAACCGCTGTGCCACCCAGGCGCCCCATTTAACATATTTTCTATTCGAGGACTGTGAATTTGGTTGATCCAAGGGCAGTTGAATGGAGCTTTAAAAATTAAGCGCTTTGCTTTATCAAGTGTTAAAGAAGCTTTTTCTGAATTTTTAAAAATCAATTTTCTCCTTGGACTATTATTATTTCAAAGAGGGCTTGATTTAATAATCTGATTTTTTTAAATGGAAGACTGTGCTATTCAAACACATAGAAATACCTACTGTGAAAGCAACATTTGGCCTAATTTTGGGACTTCAAGAAGAATCAATAAGCCCATTTCTATCTCTTATTAGCACCAAAAGAATTTGGATTGAAAGGTATCCATGTAAGTAGTAACTATATGCATAGACATCAAGAATTTGGTGTAAAAGTTGCCTAGAAGAAGTCTGCTACTCTCTTCAGTTCTGCTTAGAGATAGATCAGAGTTGACACATTTCTCTCTAAAGGGCCAGGTAGTAAGTATTTTAGACTTTGTT
>NW_023189524.1:0-571 GCF_002007445.2 Ailuropoda melanoleuca | reverse complement strand
CAGGCTCCTCCGCTGGGAGCCTGCTTCTTCCTCTCCCACTCCCCCTGCTTGTGTCCCCTCTCTTGCTGGCTCTCTGTCAAATAAATAAATAAAATCTTTTAAAAAAAATAAAGATCTAAATTTCTACATTAAGAAGCCAGAAAATNAGCCAGAAAAGTCAAAGTAAGTAGAGGAAAGGAGACAATGCATTAGTGCATTCGAGGTGACCACTCTCCTGCAAGGCTGTGCTTTCGCTCCCTTGCCCTCTGAGATGACCTCGCCGTGGGTGGGGGAGAGAGGCGGAACATTGACAATGAGCTCAACCTCACCAGAGCCCTGGGCATTGTGTGGCCCTGACCACCGCGTGTGTGCGAGTACGAAAAGGCTGAGTGCCCCCAAGTCAGTCTAAGTGTGTTGGTTCCCCAGGGCCGTGGCAGTAAGGTGGGGTAGCTCAAAGCAAAAGAAATTTATTCAGGCCTTGTTTCGGGAGGCGGGAAGCCTGGAATCAAGGTGTGGGCTTGGATTGGTTCCTTCTGGAGGCTCGGAGAGAGACTCTTACTCGAGGCCTCTCTCTTTCTGCTTCTGGTGGTTT
>NW_023189523.1:1082-1288 GCF_002007445.2 Ailuropoda melanoleuca | reverse complement strand
CCCTCCTTACTACCCATCACCAGCCTATCCCATTCCCCCAACCCCCTCCCCTCTGAAGCCCTCAGTTTGTTACTGAGTCCATAGTCTCATGCTTCATTCCCCCTTCTGATTCCCCCCCTTTATTTATCCCTTTCTTCTCCTACCGATCTTCCTAATTCTTATGTTCCATAGATGAGAGAAACCATATGATAATTGTCTTTCTCTGC
>NW_023189523.1:428-831 GCF_002007445.2 Ailuropoda melanoleuca | reverse complement strand
ACCCAGTAGTGCAATGGCTGGGTCATAGGGTAGTTCAATTTTTAACTTTTTAAGGGACCTCCACACTGTTTTCCAGAGTGGCTGTACCAACTTGCATTCCCACCAACAATGCAGGAGGGATCCCCTTTCTCCACATCCTCTCCAACAATTGTTGTTTCTTGCCTTGTCAATTTTTGCCATTCTAACTGGCATAAGGTGGTATCTTAGTGTGGGTTTGATTTGAATTTCCCTGATGCCTAATGATTTTGAACATTTTTTTCATGTGTCTGTTAGCTCTTTGTATGTCTTCATTGGAAAAGCATCTGTTCATATCTTCTGCCCATTTTATGATTTGTTTATTTGTTTCTCGTGTATTGAGTTTGAGAAGTTCTTTGTAGATCTTGGATACCAGTCCTTTATCTGT
>NW_023189523.1:0-241 GCF_002007445.2 Ailuropoda melanoleuca | reverse complement strand
AGTTTGCTGTGGCCGATGTCGTAGAGGTTGCTGCCTATGCTCTCCTCTAGGATTTTGATGGATTCCTGTCTCACATTGAGGTCTTCCATCCATTTAGAGTTTATCTTTGTGCATGGTGTGAGAGAGTGGTCAATTTTCATTCTTTTGCATGTAGCTGACCAATTTTCCCAGCACCATTTATTGAAGAGACTGTCTTTTTTCCAATGGATGTTTTTTCTTGCTTTATCAAAGATTAGTTGCC
>NW_023189522.1:0-1255 GCF_002007445.2 Ailuropoda melanoleuca | reverse complement strand
TGACCTGGGAGCAGAGTCGCTGCAGATGTCATCAGTTTAAATGACATCACATCAGAGTGGAGTGACCTTATCCAATCACTAGTGTTTTTACAGGAAGAGGGTGCGTCCGGACACAGACACACAAGGACAGGCCACGCGACCACGGAGGCGNCCCAAAGCTCCTCAGGGGCTCCCCAGAGCTGGCGCTCCGAGGCCACAGGGCACAGGACCACGGTCAGTGACAACCGCCACAGCTGACCACCTCTGTGGGACCCCCTGCCCCGGGAGCATCAACTCCTTCCCCAGCGTGAGCCTGCGCAGGAGCGGAGGGCCCCGTGATGGGGGCGCTGCAGGCAGCGATGGGGACTCACAGGCGGCAGACGGGACCCGCCCCAGCCCGGGCCTCGGGGCTGGGCTGAAACGCTGTCCTCCAAACTCAGTGCACCCAGAACCTGGGGACGCAACCTGACCTGGGAGCAGAGTCGCTGCAGATGTCATCAGTTTAAATGACATCACATCAGAGTGGAGTGACCTTATTCAATCACTAGTGTTTTTACAGGAAGAGGGTGCGTCCGGACACAGACACACAAGGACAGGCCACACGACCACGGAGGCAGGGGTGGGGCGAGGGACGCCGAGGATGGCCGACGATCCCCAGGAGCGTGGAGACACGTGGAACAGACGCCCCCTCACGGCCCCCGAGGGAACCGGCCCTGCCCACACCCCGCTCCTCGGCTTCTGGCCTCCAGAGCCGGCAGCAAATGCGCCTGTGGTTTCCAGCCATGCGCCTGCGGTGGTGCGTTGCGGCAGCCCCCGGGGACACACGCTTGCCCTTGCCGCTCAGCAGCTTCGGCTCTGCCATGGCCTCGCTGAGTGGCGGGGCCTGTGGCCCCAAGGACACACCAAGTCTATTCCAGCCGCACTACCTGCCAGGACTGGGCCCCATTCTGCCCACATGCCAGGAGCCACATGGACCCAAGAGCCAGGTCCCCAGGGCCGCCAGACCTCTCCGCCGCCCCACAGTATACCCGGCTCTGGCCGCAACTCCAGACCACCCACCCCACTGACACGCGCTGGCACCCTCCCTCGTCCACGGAACCATCAGAGAGGCCCCCCTCCAGGCCGTCCCCTCCAGGCCTGCTCTGGCCAGCTCTGTCACGGCCACACCACTACTGGGACACAGCTCTCTCCGAAACCCTGTGACGTTTATGAGCCTGTCTCCCATCCTGGCTCGGAAGCTCCCCGAGAGCAAAGACTGGGACCCGGTGAACCCATC
>NW_023189521.1:9023-9816 GCF_002007445.2 Ailuropoda melanoleuca | reverse complement strand
GTTGTGAGGACACTCAAGGAGCTTCGTGGAGAGATCTGTGTGGTGAGGAACTGAGCCTTCATACCAATGTTACGTGAGGGAGCTACCTATTTTGGAATAGCCCCATTAAGACTTTAGTTGGCCAGCATTTTGACAGTAACCTCATGGATTCCCTGAGCCAGAACCACTCAGCTAAGCTGCTCTTGAATTCCTAACCCACAGAAACTATGAGATGATAATTATTTATTATTTTAAGCCATCAAATTTGGGGGTAATTTTTATGCAGTGACAGATAACTGATACGAGGGGGATATTCAGAAGAAAGGAGGAGAGATAATTTCTAATCAACTCAAGAAGTGAAATAAAATCAGCTTTGTTTTTGCAAGAGAAAGTTATACCATAAACAGCTGTGGTCCAAGTGTGTGTATTTTTGTTGGGGATGAGGTGCTGTGATAGGTCAACGCAAAGTTCCCACATTTGTAGAACCACGCTGTATAGAGGATTGGGGCAGACAGCTTGACTGTGGGTGGTGTGTGTGTGTGTGTGTGTGTGTGGTGTTATAGCTATGGGGGTTTATGTAGTATTCATATAGTGAGGGGTGATATACAAATTATTTAATAACTGCCATGGCACGGGGAGTAGGCAATCAGCACGGACCCTCCACCCATCAGCTCCATTGCTGTAAACATCCCTCCGACACACATCAGTGTTGAGTGTGGAGGCTTCGACATGATCTGGGTGTGGCCAGATTACCTTGGACACTTTAATATAGGTCTTTCCACAAGATGGCACTGATAGCTTTTCCTTGTTTCTC
>NW_023189521.1:2304-2942 GCF_002007445.2 Ailuropoda melanoleuca | reverse complement strand
AGCCAGAACCACTCAGCTAAGCTGCTCTTGAATTCCTAACCCACAGAAACTATGAGATGATAATTATTTATTATTTTAAGCCATCAAATTTGGGGGTAATTTTTATGCAGTGACAGATAACTGATACGAGGGGGATATTCAGAAGAAAGGAGGAGAGATAATTTCTAATCAACTCAAGAAGTGAAATAAAATCAGCTTTGTTTTTGCAAGAGAAAGTTATACCATAAACAGCTGTGGTCCAAGTGTGTGTATTTTTGTTGGGGATGAGGTGCTGTGATAGGTCAACGCAAAGTTCCCACATTTGTAGAACCACGCTGTATAGAGGATTGGGGCAGACAGCTTGACTGTGGGTGGTGTGTGTGTGTGTGTGTGTGTGTGGTGTTATAGCTATGGGGGTTTATGTAGTATTCATATAGTGAGGGGTGATATACAAATTATTTAATAACTGCCATGGCACGGGGAGTAGGCAATCAGCACGGACCCTCCACCCATCAGCTCCATTGCTGTAAACATCCCTCCGACACACATCAGTGTTGAGTGTGGAGGCTTCGACATGATCTGGGTGTGGCCAGATTACCTTGGACACTTTAATATAGGTCTTTCCACAAGATGGCACTGATAGCTTTTCCTTGTTTCTC
>NW_023189521.1:0-207 GCF_002007445.2 Ailuropoda melanoleuca | reverse complement strand
TATTGCAGATATTACTTTCTCTACTTTATAGATGATTTTGATTTGGAGAGATGGGGAAGCAGATCTGCCTGACTTTGAGGATTTTGTTCATTCCCCGCACCACGGTGGTGGAGGGTAGGGTAACTGCAATGCCTTATTTTAAAAGTCTTTTATTTTAATTCCGGTATAGTTAACATACAATGTTATATTATTTCAGGTGCACTGCCT
>NW_023189520.1:0-598 GCF_002007445.2 Ailuropoda melanoleuca | reverse complement strand
CCCTCACGGCTGTCACGCCCCTGCTCTCCTGAGGCCTCCTGCTAAGCCACAGCAGCATGAGTAGACCTGGGTGGGGAGCAGTTAAGGTTTGATGGTGGTTCTTTTTGTCTTCCTTTGGCTTCTCCATTGCCCCCACCCCTCACTCCCTCACTCTGCNCTGCCTCCTCTCTCCCTCGTCTCTTCTCTCTCTCCTAACCTTGTTTTAGTCAGACTCATCACCCAGAGCTTAATCTTTAAGGGGCGATGGGCTTAAATGAGGGTGTCCCCCACATCTGCCCCCTCAGGGAGCCCACTTCTCAGGTAGACATGGCAGGGCTGGGGTGAGTACCCTGTCCGCTTGAGGGATGGGGAGTACCCTGTCCGCTGGGGAGGGGGAGGCCACAGCTGCAGCGAGCTCCTGGAGGTGGCTGTCCATCAGGATGCAGAGTTCATATGGCTCAGAGAACAGCCTCCCACCCCAGAGCCTGTGCGCGCTCGTGTCCCTCCACGGGGAGCGGACGGCTGGGCTGCAGGGTCCCACCCCGGCAGCCGGACACGCACTGCGTTTCTTTCTCTGGGGGTTTCTGCACTTTGTGCTAGAGGCTTTGTGCTGTCTTCA
>NW_023189519.1:0-604 GCF_002007445.2 Ailuropoda melanoleuca | reverse complement strand
CCCTCACGGCTGTCACGCCCCTGCTCTCCTGAGGCCTCCTGCTAAGCCACAGCAGCATGAGTAGACCTGGGCCCTGTGGGTGGGGAGCAGTTAAGGTTTGATGGTGGTTCTTTTTCTCTTCCTTTGGCTTCTCCATTGCCCCCACCCCTCACTCCCTCACTCTGTNCCTCCTCTCTCCCTCGTCTCTTCTCTCTCTCCTAACCTTGTTTTAGTCAGACTCATCACCCAGAGCTTAATCTTTAAGGGGCGATGGGCTTAAATGAGGGTGTCCCCCACATCTGCCCCCTCAGGGAGCCCACTTCTCAGGTAGACATGGCAGGGCTGGGGTGAGTACCCTGTCCGCTTGAGGGATGGGGAGTACCCTGTCCGCTGGGGAGGGGGAGGCCACAGCTGCAGCGAGCTCCTGGAGGTGGCTGTCCATCAGGATGCAGAGTTCATATGGCTCAGAGAACAGCCTCCCACCCCAGAGCCTGTGCGCGCTCGTGTCCCTCCATGGGGAGCGGACGGCTGGGCTGCAGGGTCCCACCCCGGCTGCCGGACACGCACTGCGTTTCTTTCTCTGGGGGTTTCTGCACTTTGTGCTAGAGGCTTTGTGCTGTCTTCA
>NW_023189518.1:0-817 GCF_002007445.2 Ailuropoda melanoleuca | reverse complement strand
ACCAATACATCAGTGGGGATTAAATTTACCATTTAGCCTCACTGGACCTCACAGGACCATAGCAACTCCCCGCATGAAGACCGCAAATCACCCAGAGAACCAGACTATATGAAATCCTGGCTTGTCTTTTTGGGGAAGAGAGGTTGACTGTGTTCATATAGAGAGTGGAGATATTTGAAGGTATATTTATGGGAAGACAAGTGAGTGAGGATATATTGGGCATTTAAAGGGGATGGGCTGTAACGGTTGTATGTTTGTGCAATTCGGCATTTGCTCACTCTTCTTCTGATAAAGTGACCCCTCCAAATGTGATTTGGTTGGCATCATGCAGATCTAGGGACGGTCCTTGATTCTCTTCAGCGGGTCAGCGTAGCTGGTCCCCTGGCTGTGTAAAGAGAGCCAATGAAAGCAAACACGTATGCTGAGTCTGGAAAAGGAGGAGTTCCTCTCCCCTCTCCCTCCATCTCTCTTTAACCTTCCTCTGAATGGCATCTTGTCAAGAATGTGAGACGTACAGTCACTGGGGGGAATGGGGAGGAGCTGGCCCTGGTGACATTGAATCTAGTCCTCACCTGAATCCATCCTTTTCAATGATGTAAGTTAACTGTGGTTTGAGCCAGTTTGAGGTAGGTTTTCTGTCAGTTACAGCGTAAGGAGTTCTAACAAGTACACTAGTGGGATTGGTGCTTTTATCTTTTCATAATAACAGCTGTTACCTATAGAGAGCTGTATGGTTTACATTTGCGCAGAGAGTTGTCTTGATTTGTCACCTCGCCATCGGGGCAGGCAGACTGGGCATTAGCATCCTCCTTGCACT
>NW_023189517.1:0-1117 GCF_002007445.2 Ailuropoda melanoleuca | reverse complement strand
GGGGACAGAGGGAGAGGGAGAAGCAGACTCCCTGCTGCGCAAGGAGCCAGGCTCAAGTATTGATCCCAGAAGCCTGAGATCATGACCTGAGCCAAAGGCAGACACTAACTGACTGAGCCACCTGGGTGCCCCTGTACTCAAAATATATTAATAAAATATTCAGTTTTCATGGTAATTGAAAAATCTTGTCAATTTGTAACATCATTTCCTGATTTATATGTAATCACTAAAAATGTTAAATTGATTCTAAGAGATGGAAGAAGACACACAAGTTAAGTTATAGCTAATAAAAGTGCATTACTATTAATCCNGGGTGGCACAGCGGTTAAGCGTCTGCCTTCGGCTCAGGGCGTGATCCCGGCGTTATGGGATCGAGCCCCACATCAGGCTCCTCTGCTGTGGGCCTGTTTCTTCCTCTCCCACTCCCCCTGCTTGTGTTCCCTCTCTCGCTGGCTGTCTCTATCTCTGTCAAATAAATAAATAAAAAAAATCAAAAAAAAAAAAGTTATAGCTAATAAAAGTGCATTACTATTAATCCTGGTTTAGTGACAAAGTATATGTTTCTATTTCATTATTACAAAACTGTTAGAATTTTTAAGATAAGCTTAACATAAAATTATGATAAAATATAATAAATTATGTAGGTAGAAGATATTCAATGAAGAAATATATTTTTTTGTGAAATATATGTTTCCCTCTTTTTATTCATTATCCTTTTGTCAAACAGTGTGATAATTGCCTCCTTAGAGAGTTCTGTGGCACTTAAAATATATAGACCTCTAAGTACTCCTCATAAAATAGTTTTAAAATTGATTAAATTCTAATTGGAGATATTTAAAATTTTTTGAGTATTTAACCCAAAGAGTTAGTTTACATAATTCATAACAGGCAGCCTGGTTTAAGGCAAATTAGTGTGTATGTACAGACTAAAATCAATGAAAATAAGCATTTCAGTTTTAAAATATAAAGCGTAACTCTCATGGAAAGCTTAGTACAATGCCTAAAAGATTTATGTTTATTATTTAAATGTTTTTGTTGTTTCATCAAAGAGAAAATATTTTGCCTTGAACATTAAAAATAACTTAAAATGTGAAAATAAATAGTGGGAAATAATTTG
>NW_023189516.1:0-1869 GCF_002007445.2 Ailuropoda melanoleuca | reverse complement strand
GATCCCAGGACCCTGGGATCATGACCTGAGCCAAAGGCAGACGCTTAACCAACTGAGCCACCCAGGTGCCTCACTGCTTTTCTTACAACATTTAGTGTAGAACCTGTCCATAGGCCAGGCATAGGAACTTAGCTGTTCAAATCGACTCCGTACATGTATTACTGTGTTACTTTTCTTTCAATAACATGTAGAAAGCTCAGACTATTTATTTATACTCCCACCCTATTCCAGAAGGGATAAGGCATCTTACATGAGAACGCTTGGTACGAAAGAATAAAGCAAATGCGAAAGATGTTCGGAAAAATTGGATGAAGCGGAAAATGAAATGAGAAGATACAAAATGAAGACAGCACTCTGGTTCATATTCACAGTTCAGTAGGCATACGTTGTGTCGGGAGGGCATGACGCTCAGCCCTTTAGAGCCAGGCAGAAAGCGCGGGTTGATAGGTTCTGCAGTTGCCATTGTGGTCAAGGTGAGCAGCCACTCGTGGCTCAGAAGCGACAGAATCACACATAGTACTTAAATCCAAGAGAACCTTCCCCCTGGCCCTCAGGAAGAGGACACATTATAATGCAGTGAAGACCTGTATCTGTCTGGGAGCCCTGCCACGAGCTCTCCAGGCTGTTCCTCAAAGGAGTCCTCCGGTAACGTACCATATCCCCCACTAAGTGTAATTGGGTGCAAACCCTTGGAGAACCAAAATAGTTTTTTTCTGTGAACTCTTCCTCAGCCCACAGTGGTATTTAGCATGTCTAAGAGCTGTAATTCGTAACGGGTGGTTAGGAAGCCATGCCTCTGGCATGATAGTTAAAATTGCTTGTTCAGAATCACTGGTGTTTTTTGTGGTCATACCTAATTTACTTTGAAATTTCAAATAACCTTAAAGGTGGGTGTGAGACACTTTTATCACAAAGGGACTAAAAATTTGAGTGGCACGAATGCACTACATGTCCTTCAGAACCAGGATATTCTTCATAACCAGGGTTTGTCTCTGACAGACTTTTGGAAGGTATCTGTTAACAATGAGTTCAAGGTTATCTTCTCTTAGAAGGACCTGAAAGAGAACTTATGTGAGTTGCTGGTGAAGTATGACATCATCTGCCTCAATAGTCAGCCTCCTTGGGGTATGTTGATATCCTCCAGAAAGGATGAGCTGTTGAATAAGAACATATGGATGCAGCATGGCCCCGGTGGGGGATGAGGGAATCTCAAGGCAGGGCCCTGAGCTGCCTCAGGAAAAGGTGTGGAATCTGGTTCGGCACACAGGCCAGGGGTGATCCAGGCCCTGCAGGTTAACTCTGCAGTGCATGGCTACAGGAAGTGTCCACATGCTCACTTTGGATGTTTAAAAACCCCAAATGACAGATTCATGAAGCTGAGTGGATCCCAGCAATATAAACCCAAAGAAATCCATGCCAAGACTCATCTTAAACTTCTGAAAACTAAGCACAAAGAGAAGATCTTGAGAGCCAAGAAAAAGAACACCTGACTTAGAGGAAAAGACCTGGGATGACAGCAGATTTCTCATCCGAAACCATGGAAGCTGGAGGAAATGGCACATGGTTTTTCAGGCACTGGAAGAAAAGGACTGCCAATCTTGAATCTTATGCCCAGTAAAAATATCCTTCAGGAATGAAGGGGAAATCCTCAGATGAAGGAATACCATCGCCTATAGAGCTAACCTAAAAGAAGGGAGATGATAGGGGCGCCTATGTGGCTCAGTCAGTTAAGTGTTTGCCTTTGGCTTAGGTCATGATCTCAGGGTTCTGGGATAGAGCCCCGCATTGGGCTGCTTGCTCTGCTGGGAGCCTGCTTCTCCCTCTCCCACTCCCCCTGCTTGTGTTCCCTCTCTCACTGGCTGGCTCTCT
>NW_023189515.1:0-2022 GCF_002007445.2 Ailuropoda melanoleuca | reverse complement strand
GGGGCCTTCCTCCACACGGCACGGATTTACTGAGCCCCTCCTACACTGGGCATGGCATGGATGACAGATACTGGGGTTGCAGCCAGTCAAGCGTCAGGGGACGGTCATACGGCCACGGAGCGGAACGTGCCCGCTCCTACTCCCTTAGCCTTGGAGCAAGAGAGAGCACCTAGGAGGAATCTACCCACAGTCTGTCCCGAAATTAACTTCTCCAGGGCACTGTTTGTACCGAAAATGGGTCGGGGAACAGAAAGAGGGCTTTGGGAGCAAGGCACAGCCAGCGTGACCATCTCCAAAAGAAGGTTCTAGATTTGGGACAACTCTTCCCAGGGACAGGGTTCCCGGTGGGAATTACTGAGCATTCCCGTTTATCCTGGACACAAAGGAGAACAGGGCAATCTCACACCAAAACCCACCACCAGCTCCACGGCGTGAAAGAGCTACCATTTTCTTATTAACCGATAATCACTGTTGGCCCTAGTATGCTGAGGCCACATTGGTAAAATTTTGTTCAAAATTTGACGAAAACGAGTAAGTAAAATCAATCCCCCCAAATTCCAACTTGAAAACTTAACCGTTCTCGTCGAACTGGCAATTTCCGTGCAAGCCCCAACCTACTACAAGAAGCATTTTATTGTCACAGCTTGAAATTTGTTTTGAATTACCTTGATAATAATACAGCCGTTCATTCAGCCACGGCGCAGCACACAGCTAACGGGTCTCGCAGGCCTGATTTCTGAAATCCCGCACTGCACGGTTATCGTGTAAATGGAAATTAGCAATGCTCCCCCAGAACGGAATGGCCCGAGTCTGTCTCTGCGCCATTACAACGCACGTAGCGGCACATTAATGTTGTTAATAAGACTTGGTGGATTCCAGCAGCGCCCCCCATCCAGGAAGCGCGCCCCACCAGCACCCCACGGCTCCCGCCCCCTGGAAATCCACGTGCATCGGAACGCGTGGGGATTCCGTGGAAGCCGAGACTCAACGTGGACGCCACATNACGCCACAAGAGCGGCCGTCCCATCCAGGGCTTCCTGTGAGCTCCCTCTGATCTCGCTCCTCTGAGCCGGAGGACCAGCTGCGGTGACGCCAGGAGCTCCACCATCTGGCGGAAGGCTGTCGCAGGCGGACCGCGGCATCCGAGCACACGAATGCTGCTTCCACTTGCGGGCGGCCTTGGAACTGCACCTGCTTTGCGTGACCCGGGGCTGTCTTGCTGGAGTCACACAGGACTAAGGGTCTCTCGGACCAGAGTCGGTGAGCTACGGCCCGCCAGCTGTGCCAGACCTGCCGCCCGGTCCCGCCGGGGGCTCCGGGGGAAGGGGGCCGCGCCTGTTGTTGTGCTTACTGCCCACCGTTGTTTCTGTGCCACGAGGCCGGCGGTGACACTGCCGCAGAACTTCCACGGCCACAGAGCCCGGAGTGCTGGCCGTCTGGCCCTTTACAGAAAACATTTCTCTTCCTCTGTCTTAGACCACAGAACCCTTCTCAGCCACAGTGAGCCGCCTGGCGAAGGCCGAGCCAGAAAGGAAGCGTGAGCACGGCTTTGCCAGCCAGCCCGCCTGTGCCGTGCCTTCGCGGGGTGACTCTGACCTTTGTGGATATTAGCTTACGGCTCGTAGGGTGCCCGCTCACCCGTGAACGCAACACCCAGACACGTGCAACAGGAAGGTGAAAACTTAATAAAATTCTCACTAACTCATCAAAGGATGACCTTACATTGGGAAAGACCCAGAAATACATTTCTCTTTTGATTAAATGGAAAATCAATTTCCAGTGACATTTCTATTCATCAGGCCCCAAACGGAGGCAGAGAGCATGAGGAGGACGTCGCCGCCAAGGCAGGCCGGCCACGGCTCCCCAGCGCACCGCTGCTCCGCGTCCGTGACCCCTGGCGAGCAGAGCCGAGCCGCCCCCCACCCGTCCCAGGGCAGACACTCAAGGTGCACGGCCATGAAGGCAGGGGCCTCCGCACAGGCGGCCGGGAAGTGGTGCTCTGACGGGCAAGCAGCGACGCAC
>NW_023189514.1:0-4470 GCF_002007445.2 Ailuropoda melanoleuca | reverse complement strand
CATGGCCCTGGGGAAGAGCCAGGCCATCCCAGTCTCCCAGACACCCTGTGTGAATTAGGAAAGGACACCCCTCTGGGTGGCTTCCAGTCCCCATTGGCAGGAGTTGCTCTGGGCACCCTCGGACCCCTCCTGGCCACGTGGCCCCTGTCCCCCTGTTTTATGGCCATTCCAGATGGGAAACCAAGGCACACAGCTTGCCCTGAGCCACAGAGCTGGCCGGGCCACGGCTGCTGTCCCCAAAGCCTGGCTCCACTTGCCATGCTCTTTCACTGGGACAAAATCTACTGTTGGGGGCCCCCGCTGTACTGTTGGGGAGGCCCAGCTGGGGAAGAGCTGGATCTGGCGTCCCACCACCCTGGCTCGCATCCTGGCTGTGTTCGTCAGCTGGGTGGGTCAGCAAGACAGGGCCTCTCTCAGGCCGGCCTTCTGGGCGGTGGGTCATACCTGGCTGTGCGTGAAGCCTGAGTGAGTCCAGGGGAGGACGGGCAGGGGGCCTGGCCTGGGGGCGGGACTGGGTATTGTCATCATGGAGGAGGACAAGGGCCACAGGAAGGTGGCTCCCCGGTGTGTGCGGAGGTCCCTGAGATGTGGCCTCCACCTCCGTCTCCCACGGGCCTCTGTGCATCTCCCATGCAGCTCCCAAGCTTCGCTTCCCCCAGGGGGCCCTCATTCCTTTCCCCTGTCAGCTCGGGCCTGCCTCAGCCAGGCCCTCGGATCCTTTCCTCACCGGTCCAAAGACTGATCAGAACGAGTCTGAAAACCGCCCTGAGCCCTGCGAGTGAGGAAGGAGCTCTGCGCCCGGGGGCCTGGGGGCGGCATACCCGTCTGTCCGCTCCTACGGGCCTGCAGCGGTGGTCCCCAGCCCCCCATGGTGGTGGAGGTCTCCTCCTCCTCCTCGTTTCGGAGCCCCCAGGTGGCCCCACTGCAGTGTCCACTGTTGTCGCAGGCCAGGAGGGTGGTGGGGCCACTGCGTTAGTGCAGGCTGACCCCACCCCAGGGCTGTGGGTGTCCCCGGGTCTGCATGGCGCCCTGCAGAAAGCCATCTCTGAGCGGGCTCAGCCACTTGTGCTGCTGACGAGCTCGGGTTCTTGCGCAATGCTCCTCCATATAAGCCCGGGTGCTGGGGGAGCAGAGGCACCCTGAGCAGCCATGGAGGCCGGGCTGCTAGGTGCTCTCCTGGGCGTCATCATAGTGCCTGTGGACACAGCCATGCAGGACCTGGATCTGCAGAAGGTGTCTTTTCTGTCTTATGTGGGGAGGTCGGGGCAGGGAGGGGCCTGAGTGTCCAGCTTCTCCAGCCACCCCCCGCCCCGTCCCTCCAACCCCCAGCCGATGCCAGAGCAGCTACCCCAGGGGCCCCAGGACCCAGCCAGGGCAGCCCGGACAGTGCAGGTGGCTGAGGGTCTGAGCCTAGCCTGGCCGGTCACCCCTGTCTTTGAGAGGGAGCATGAGAGCAAGCACCCAGGGACCAGCAGGGCCGGAGCCCTCCCTGAGGGTCTCCTGTGGGCAGGCCAGCTGGGCCTCCACGGCCTCCGGGGACCGGAGCTCAGCGCGGCCACCTCCTTCTCCTGAATCAGTGGGGTCTGTCCCCCGGGAGCTCCGGTAGCTACAGGCCAAGCGTCTGGGAGCAGCCCTGCTGTTCCGGCTCCTTGACACCACACGGTGTGGTGACGAGAGGACGCTTTCCCAGCGTGGGGAGCTCGCCTGGGGCTTTGCCCAAGCTCCTTCGCAGGTCTGGGCTGGCAGCCGGGCCGGGAGCATGTCAGAGGGTCAGGCATGTATTCTTTCCTCTTGCAAAATGATCAGTTTCCAGGTTTCAGATGAAAGTTCTGGGCTCTGGGTGGATTTCTGAAGGCAGGAGCCCCCCAGCTCCCAGGGTGGTGGTGAAGCTGTGCCCTCCCGTGGGTGACAGGGGCTGCTGGCTGCTGGCTCCTCTCCCTGGGTTCCAACTACCGCTGCCCCTCGCGTCCTGGCCCCAAGGACGGCTCACTGCATCTGATGGGCTGAAGGGGCTCCTCAGAAGGATGATGAGCACTGCTTTGCCAGAAGCACTTGCTGACCTGTCAGAGACCACCAGTGCCCTGTTCAGGGGCTCCCGGGGGGGGGGGGGCCGGCTCCCTCGGACGGGGCTCCGGCTTCTCTCTCTAGATTGCAGGATTCTGGCGGGAAGTTGGTGTGGCCTCCAGCTAAAACTTGGCACTGAAGACCCCAAAGAGTCTGGAAGCCTTGGTCCTGACCTTGAGTGGACATGAGCTGATCGTGAAGGCTTCATATAACAGGTGAGGGTCTCTGGGGGCCCCCGGGAGCCCCAGTAGGAACAGGCAAGTGAGGCCGAGTGCCTGGGAGTCCGGCTATGCCAGCTGCTGCTGTGGGGTCTGGACAGTGTCAATCTTCCCTGTGTCCAAAACCCAAGACCTTGACCCCCATCCCCGACATCAGACCCTCCAGGCTCCTGGATCTGCCCTTAGAACTTCATCTTCTCCCAAAAATAAGCATAGAGTTTTGATAAAGCCCCATTAAGTTGTAAGAAAAAAAAGTGGGCATGGGGCTCTCTGGATGCCCCCGTTCTGCACCTCCACCATCCTAATCCTGGCCCAGGATCTCCTGGGTACAGACACACTGCTGGGGCCCTTTCTGAGGACACCTTCCCCTCTCTGCACCGCTTGGGATGTGCCCGGCAGAAGGAATGCAGGCTGGGATTTCCCTGGCGAGCACTTTGCTGCTTTTCAGCTCAGGCAGTTGTGAGACAGAAAAAATAGTGAGCTCAGAAATAGATGTTTCGGGGACATTCATTTCTCCTGGTAAGAACCCTTGCCCTGTTGCTACAGTTACAACCCCCTGGCCCTGCACACCAGCTACTACACTTGGCCTTGGTATTTTTACTGTGCTGTTCCCCATGCTGTTCCCTGCACTCCTGCTCATGCCCCAGAGGCTCCCATTCTCTTAACACAAAGTGGGTCATCCTTCCAGGGCTGCTCTACCTGTCTCCCCCTTGCCTCACATGATGGGAGGGTCTGGGTGCTGGGTGGGGAGAGGATGGAGTCAGACCCTGCACCCCACCTCCAAGTTCTGCCAAGCCAAGCAACACCCGTCGGCCCTCGTGCAATCTCTCCCCTCCCCCTGCTCCTAGGCCACAGGGAGATCCACGTGATAGACACGGACTATGAGCAGTATGCCATTTTGAGGCTGTCCCTCCATTGGCAAGGCAAGGACTTCCATGTGCTCAAATACTTCAGTAAGTGCACCCTGGGATGGGGGGCTGGGCCCGCTGGTGCCCTCCTGGGGATGNCACTTGGCCTTGGTATTTTTACTGTGCTGTTCCCCCTGCACTCCTGCTCATGCCCCAGAGGCTCCCATTCTCTTAACACAAAGTGGGTCATCCTTCCAGGGCTGCTCTACCTGTCTCCCCCTTGCCTCACATGATGGGAGGGTCTGGGTGGTGGGTGGGGAGAGGATGGAGTCAGACCCTGCACCCCACCTCCAAGTTCTGCCAAGCCAAGCAACACCCGTCGGCCCTCGTGCAATCTCTCCCCTCCCCCTGCTCCTAGGCCACAGGGAGATCCACGTGATAGACACGGACTATGAGCAGTATGCCATTTTGAGGCTATCCCTCCATTGGCAAGGCAAGGAATTCAATGTGCTCAAATACTTCAGTAAGTGCACCCTGGGATGGGGGGCTGAGCCCGCTGGTGCCCTCCTGGGGATGGCCCAGCCCTGCCCAGCCCCCCTGCGTCCCCCACAGCGCGGAGCCTGGAGGACGAGTATGGACCAGGCTTCTGGAGATTCCGCGAGTTGACGGCAGACATAGGGCTTTACCTGGTGGCCCGGCATGGTGAGCCCCAGGCCTTCTGGGTGNTCAGGCCTTCTGGGTGGGTGCTGGGCCTGGGACCCCGAGGGTGGGAAGAGGCCTGTCCTGCAGCACCTGATGCCGCCCCTGTCCCGCAGGGAGGTGCGCCAAGCTCCTAAAGGAGGTGAGCTTTGCCCCAGGCCGCACTGAGCCCCCCAAGCTGAGTCTCCTGACCTGACAGGGTCCCTGAATCACTCTGGATCCGGGGGCCTCCAGGGTGTGGACACCAGGCTGCCAGAGGGGTCCCCAGAGGCTGGGGGCTCCAGGCCAGGGCCGGGAGAGGGAAGGGAGGAGGGTGGGCCCTCGTTTCACCTTTCCAGAGAGCAGGGCACTGACATCCCGCCTGGGTGGGGACACGGGCCCTGTGGGCAACATGTTGGGTTCCCCGTGTCCCACAGGCTAGCCCATCACCCACAGGATCCCCTCTGTCTCTGCACAGCCCCGAGAGGTGGGAACTATGACCCTGCCTTGCAGGTAGAGAAACTGAGGCCCGCAGAGGCTTTTTGCTCACGGTCATGCAGCTGGGACACGGCCCCTCCCCCCCATGGCCATAACCACTGCCCCGAGGGGCCTCTGGGGCCAGGCAGTGCCCTGAGGCCCTGCCCTTCTGTGTCTCAGGAGCC
>NW_023189513.1:0-963 GCF_002007445.2 Ailuropoda melanoleuca | reverse complement strand
ATGCTACAATTCAAGAAATATAAAAACATATTTCAATTTCGAAAGTCTTCACACACAGAGTAACAGATCACCTTAAATACTAGTATCTACAAACGACATACTATTATTAGTGTTAAGAGGTGTTTTTAACTAGTGACGACCTGATTAGGTATTTTCATCCCATGACTGTTTCTGCTACTAGATGTTCTGCTCAAAGGTAAGGGAACTTGTCTTACCATGTGCAATGAGCTCAACACTTTCCTGCTGAATAAAAGAGCTAAGTGATTACCAACCATGGGTGCAGTTTCCCCCTTTTGCCCTTTGGGCCAGAGACCAGAACTCAATTTCTCACTAAGAAGCCCTTAGATAAGCGGGCAGTCAATGGCATTGTCAGAAATCACTTCTGGGTTAGCTTGACACCAGGTCTCTTGCTGGAGGCTTTGAGCCTTTCTGTCACCACAATAATAATTACAAATAGGTTCAGTGACTTTCTAATGGTTTCCAGGTTCAGAGCTGTCCCAGAAGCCTGAAGATGACTAGATTCAGGAGACCTCGAGTTTTATATGATAATTAAATTGATGTAGCAGAGAGAGACATTATGGTGTAAACACTTACAAGCCATACGCAGTTCCCAGCTGATGTTCAGGAACTACGAATGCCACCATTGGCCACAGTGCACAGGCAAGCAATGAATAGGACAGTCCCAGGAGACACTGTAGAAAGCGACACAGAAAAGGGTAAAGGTCTTAACATTAACCAAAAGGTGATTTTCCTTTGATGCAGATTAGCCAGAGTGACATAATAGCAAATATATGAACATTCATGCAAATTTTATTGCAATTATGCTAAAACTCACATTTGATACAAAAAAGTCCTGACCCTAACAGTATCCCTCTGGTGACAAAATACACACACACACTGTCTTCACCATTGTATATTATATGCACATATAACTGACTGGGCCCCAGGGTACAATCAAGGACT
>NW_023189512.1:0-1741 GCF_002007445.2 Ailuropoda melanoleuca | reverse complement strand
CAGAACTGTGAGAAATAAATTTCTGTTGTTTATCAGCTACGCTGTCTATGATTTTCTGTTATGGGAGCCCAAGTGTTGCAGGATTTCTTTTCCTAAAGTGCCCATGGTTCTTGGTCACACTGCTTGGAAGAATGAAGAGGTAGACCAGATGAAGAGTGCTGGGCAGCAAAGCAAAGTTTATTGAGTAATAGTAAAGTTTATTGAGCGATAGTATAAAGCTCCGGAAGAGGGAGGGCACCCGAGAGGGTTGCCACAGAGTTTCTAAGTCTAGAGGGGTTTATGGGTTTGTTGGCAGGCGGGCTGTTTTAATCTGATTAACCTTCATGAGCCTGTCACCCAATCATGTTTTTGTCCATGTGCTCATCTATCTATCAGGTACTTGCTCACATGGGAAAGGGTGGAGGACTCCTTTCTGGGCGGTGTAAAGTTCTTTTAAGGGCAGTTTCCTCTTAGAGATAGGACCCTTGTCCCTGCCTGTCTGTCTTCTACCTGTCTGTCATTACAAACAGACTAAGACTGCTGCAATAGGCCATGCTTCTATTAAGTACCTCTTAATATGGTGTGATAAAAAGGGAACTTCGTTTCTGTGGAGTTTTTACCCCAAATCCATAACCTTAGTTGAGTCAGGAGGCTACACATCAGACAAACTCAAAATGAGGGACATCTTACAAAATACCTGACCTCAAGTACTCATCAAAACTGTCAAGTCATGAAAAATAAGGAAAGACTTAGACACTTAGTTCCCCGAGGAGACTAAGGAGACAGGACAGTGTAATGTGTTATCCTGAACTGGATTCTGGAACAGAAGAAAGACTTTAGTGTAAAAATCGGTCAAATCTGAAGCAAATCTACAGTTCAGTTAATAGTAATGCACCAATATCAGTTTCTTAGTTTTGGCAAATGTGCCATTAAGGGATGAGAGGTAAGGAATCTACAGGAACTCTCTGTATTAATTTTGCAACTGTTGGGTAAATTTAACACTATTCTAAAATAAAATGTTCATTGTTAAAAAAAAAAAAAAGCAGGAAGAGTTGTTAACTGACTATTGCACACAGTTGTCCAAGCAACAGGAAGGACTTTGAAGAGAGCATGAAGAGGTAGAATTGACAGTTCCGATGTGCCTTTGTGACGCTGAAAGAAAGGTATTGGGAGGATGGGGGAGCAAGGCCTAGAAACAAAAGCCTCACATTGGTCAAGGCTTTTCTAAGTGACTGACTGTCCCAGCAACACACACCAGATGTGTGCTTGTCCCAAATCCTAACAGATTTCCAATCCTCTAATTCCCATGGAGAATAAAATCTTCTTTTTTTTCCAAGTCCCAGAAGCCCTCTCCCTAAGCTTCTTGTTTAACTGATTTATAAATGTTTGGTTTTTCATTTGCATCAAATAAATTGTTCCCAACAGTGAGCTGGTGATTCAGCCTGGGTGGGAAGCTAGCTCCCTGCTGTCCTTGGGCCATGTGCTTGCTAATTTGTCATGCTGTGCTTATGGCCTTAGGAATCCCTTTATTTATAATGTAGTTGACTACAGTAGTTCCTCTTCAATTGGTAAAAGGCTGGGTGGAACTGCAATGTGGTCAACTGTGGAAGGAGACTGTGGGGAGGGGAGAGGTGTGCACGGGCAGGGTGGGGAGTGCTGGGAGGGGCCGGCGACCTAGATTTGGCAAGATTTCCTCAAGCCCAAGGCTACTGCTTATTACAGTGTTTGAGCCATGGAATCCTACGTGGTTACTGGATAGAAA
>NW_023189511.1:0-1887 GCF_002007445.2 Ailuropoda melanoleuca | reverse complement strand
CCACCCAGGCGCCCCTAGAACAAAACATTCTTAAATAAGAAAAGAATTAGGGATGCCTGGGTAGCTCAGTTGGTTAAGCATCTGCCTTCAGCTCAGTTCATGATCTCAGGGTCCTGGGATGGAGCCCTGCATTGGGCTCCCTGCTGAGCAGGGTGTCTGCTTCTGCACCCCCTCCCCTTGTGCTCTACCTCTCTCTCTCTCAAATAAATAAATTAAATCTTAATAAAAAGAATTTCAAACCTGGAAATGTTATTGTCATCATTATCCTTATATTTTAGTTTCTTTTTACTTCCACACATACAAAGAAAACAAAAGCAATAGAAGAAACACAACTTTTAGTCATTCAAATATGAGATTCAAATCTCAGCTTCTCCATTTAATAACAACACTGAGAAAATTCCATGGATTTTCAGATCATTAGTTTCCTCTTCTCTAAACCTGGGAAAATGATGGAATAATGAACCAAGCATGGTGTTTGGCATACTAGGGTTCCATATAATCTGGTTTTTTCTTTGAAATTGTAGAAAATGATTCCCTGTAAAAATAATCATTGAAAACCTAATACAAAGCTAGATAATAAAGTAGATTCAAATAAATGTATGGAGAAAAACTGTACACACAATGTTAACGCAATACAAGCAATACAAGACTAAACTAAATGTATGGTTCTTATAGTAGTAGGAGAGAAGTATAATGCATGAGTTATTAAAATAGCACAAGGCAATATATAATTAAATAGTGATATTGTAGTAAATCTAGTAGCAAATAGTTGTATAATTACCTGTATAAGGAATTCAAAGGAGGTGGAGAATAATGGCAACTGTACTGGTCAGGAAATATTTCATGGAGATGGCAGGTGTTAAACTTGAAGAAAAGAGGAGTGGGACAAAGATAATTGAGAGAAGATAGTGGTCTTAGGAGGGAGAGGTCGAAGTATGTCTCCCCAAAACAGAAACAAATACACAAGACGCGTTGGCTATGTAGTACCCAGTCAGGAATGGTTTCATTGGTTCTCTATTCACAAATGGTATGACCAACAGTAATAATTAGACCAAATAATCAAAATGTATATATGTAAAGATATTACATCCCTATTTTCATAACATTATGATTTTTAAAAAGTTTTATAAACTCTCATTTATAATTACTTCTTCCATAGGTTTTTCTAAATGTTTATTTTCTTGCCTGAACTCTGTATAATCCTTCAATCTGGGGGTTCCATATTAAACGTAATAGCATTATCAAGGTGTAGCTTTAGAAGGACTCACTCATAGACAGGAACTTCAGAATTCCTATTTTTTTTGTATTTTGTAAATTTCCCATTATATTTTATATATTCTAAAAATTTATAAATTAGACAAGTGTCATAAACCCTCATCACTCAGCTTTCACAATTACCAGTATTTTGAAAAATTTCCTTCAGTTACTACAACTGTTTATTTATTTTTAGCTGTTTTAGTCCTAAAACAAATCCTAGATATGGTTTAATTTTGCCCATACATATTACAGCATTCACCTCCAACAAAAACAAACTTTTTAAAAACAGTCTCACTAGTTATTGCATTTCATATAATTAACAATATTTATTCAATGCTATCTAAGGTTTTGATTCTGTTAAAATTTCTGTATTTATTTTGTTTGCAAAAATTTATTTTTTGCACTTGATATTTGAATTAAAAACTGAACAAGTTTACATTTGCTTAATATGTCCTTTATTCAGCTTTTTTTCAGCTTGTTGAGCTATAACTAACAAAATTGTAAGATATTTAAAAAGTACCAGGTGGTGATTTAATGTACATGTACACTGTGACAGGTTTCCCACCTTGAGTTAATTAACACATCATCATCTCACACATTTACTTATTTTTTCTTTTTTTTAGTGAGAAC
>NW_023189510.1:0-790 GCF_002007445.2 Ailuropoda melanoleuca | reverse complement strand
GCCCGCTTTGAATGGGACCCTGATGAGGCCATGTCTGGTTTTCAGTAACTGTATTAATGATTGATCTATCTGGGGAATCTAAATGAAGATACTGTCCTCTCATGAATATTGACATTTTAAGAAAGCAGCCCAGGNCATTTTAAGAAAGCAGCCCAGATGCCCGGATGTTGCTGCCAGGGCCGTGGGGTCCCTGGATGACCCTGGAAGAAGGCAGGGCCCAGGGATATATATTCAGCTGTTTTGGCAGGCAACACTCATGTCTGCTCAAGCAAAGGCAAGGAAGAATGAGACTACCTGCTCCCAGGAGCCCAGGGCAGCGGGCGGGAGGCAGGCCACACAGACTGCGAGGCCAAGGCTGTTTAGAACACAGGGTCCCCAGCACAGGTTCGCAGATCTCCCCTCTCCTGTTCCTCTGTTACCATGATGTGCTCACTTGCCCTTGCTCCTTTCCTGCCCCTGCTACCTCCTCCCCACCCCTCAATTAACAGACTGTTTTTTAGAGCAGCTTTAAGTCCTACAGCAAAATTGAGAGAAATGTGTGGACATTTCCCATCTACGCCCATCCCCACTTGCACACAGCCTCCCCACCATCGGCATGCCCCCCACCGAGCGGTACGTTTGTTACAGTTGCTGGACCTACATGGATATATCATCACCCAGTGTTCCTAGTGTACACTGGGGTTTACTCTTGGCTTTGGGCATTCAGTGGGCTTGGACAACGATATGATGACAGGAATCCATTCTCATCCTACAGAATGCTTCCCCTGCCCCAGATCTCTCTTTTGATCCC
>NW_023189509.1:0-640 GCF_002007445.2 Ailuropoda melanoleuca | reverse complement strand
GAACGGTCGAGGACAGACGAAAGGGGGCCGCTGAGGGGAAACAGCTGGGATTTCTCTCTCACTAAGTGCTTAAATTTGGGGGCGAAGTCCTGAGTTGCGGTGGACGGTGGAATCTCCAAACTTGTCACTTTGGCTCCTTGGGTGTGGGGGGGGTGTCCCTTGCCTCTCTGCTTCCACCCCCTTGCATTTAAAACTAAGCTCATAACTTGGAACTCCCTTGCAGGAATGGTGTAAAGAACGGGTATTTAAAAAAAAAAAAAAAAAGATTTTCAAGCATGTTGCAAATAGGAGTTTCCACCGCAGGAATACTAATGAGGAGGTGACCTGTCAAGGTTTCTCAGATTCTAAATCTGGCAAGAGAGAGAGGAGTAGGGGTTGGGGGGGGGGAGCTATTTTTAATTCTTGGCCAAGAAATGATTTTTCTAAATCCACACTGATATTATGAGCTCAGCCNTATGAGCTCAGCCTGTTCGAATAATGAATTCTGTTTCCATAATTGTCCTGTCCAGGATCATGCTGGTAGAGAGAGTGAGGGTCCTAGTGACTTCAAATTTAAATCTGAGTGACCTGGGGCAGGCAGGGTGGCACTGGGGAGGCTGTGGGAGCGCCCAGAGTGCCCCGGGGGGGCGGTGGTGGCCTC
>NW_023189508.1:7125-9401 GCF_002007445.2 Ailuropoda melanoleuca | reverse complement strand
TGATGTTACAGGAGCCCAAAATAGTTAATTTGGCAGATACAGAAGCTGTTTTTAAATGAACTTTGAAAAAATATTTTTTTAAATTTTTTGAGAGAGAAAACATGAGGCAGGGGAGAGTAGGAGAGGGGAGGTGGTGGGGTGGTGAGAAAATCTCAAGCAGGCTCCACGCCCAGGGCAAGCCTAACACAGGGCTCAATCTCACAAGCATGAGATCATGACCTAAACCGAAATCAAGAGTCGGACACTTAACCGGCTGAGTCACCCAGGTGCCCCCAGAAGCTGCTTTTTATGTTAAAGACTTTCATCACAGAATTATTAGTTTCTAAATGCAAGGTAGCACTTTTTGAGAGAGAACAAGATGACATTGAGACCATACATTTCTGAGTTTCCATTACCTTCAGCGCCTGTTTGAGCAGCTCTTTCACCGCCTGCAAGATCAACCAGATTCTGTAAGGCAGATGAAAACAAACCTTCAGGAAGGGTAACTTGAACTAATAAAATCCCAACTAATTGAAAGAATGATTTTAACACACAGTCTGTTTGCATACCCCATCTGGATGCTTGTCTTTCTTTCCACTGCTTAGGCTTTCCCCTTTCTGAGTCAGATTGATCTGTATACCTTGTTCCTTTTTTACCATATCCTCCATAATGCTGTCAGAATATGTTCTCCATTTCTTACACAAAGTTCAAAACCTTACAGGTGAGTATGATTTACAATTTGGCACTTGCGTTGCTCCAGATTTAAATCTACCCAGTACTCACTCTGAATTGTAGCTGTCCTACTTGCTATGCCCTAAATGCGTCATGTATTTCTATGCTTCTAAGAGCTCTCTTTTGCCATTCCCTTTGTTTAATAAGTTCTCCTGTTCTAGTCTGCCCCATTCCTTATTCATGACCAAAGACAATTGTTACCTCCTTAGTAAAACTTTGCCCACCTTTATTCTTCCTCTCCCACACTTTGAATGAACTGCTCTTTCAATCGATCGTGTACCCAGGGGTCTTTAAAGATACAACTTATTCTTTGGCACTTACTGTGTTGAGCTAGTCATTTGTGTCTATGACTATACTGTAGTATCTTTAAAAGCATGGGCCTCTTCATTTCACAAATATTGTTGACAAAAAGTGACTGCTTGTCATGCTCCAGGCAGTGTATTAGGTGCTAGGGATATGGCAGTGAACCAGACAAATAAGTTCTCTGCTCTCACAGAGCTTTTGTTCTACATGCGGCAGGACGGGGAGAGGAGGAAGTTGGTGAGAAGTGAGAAAAAGACAGGTAAGAAACACATCATGGTAGGTGTAATACAGATAATTTAAATAGAGCATTGGAAGAGGAAAGAGGAAGGTACAGAGCAGGCCCTTTGGACCAGGAGGTAGGGAAGCCCTCCTATTAAGCTAGGATCTGGAATGACACAGAAGAGGGGGCCAGCCATGCAAAGATCAAGGGACCATACTCTAGATAGAAAGAATAGCCAGTACACCCAGTCACAAAGCAGAAATAAGCTTGGTGCATTCAAAAACTAGAAAAGGCAGCATGGCAGAATTGGTGAAGTAGAGATGGGACAATATAAATTGAGAAAAATAGGTAGGGGTCAGACTGTGCAGGGCATTGTAAGGAAGAGTAAGAACTCTGGATTTTCTAAATGTGACAGGAAAGGGTTTAAGCAAGAGAGCAACAGACATCTTGATTTAACTTTTTGAAGGACTGCCTGTGGCCCCTGGACTGGAGAGGGGCAAGAGTGGCGGCAGGGAGTCCAGTTAGGAGGCTCCTGCAGGAATCTGAGTGAGAGGTGATGGAGGCCTGGGTTAGGAAGGTAGCCATGGAGACAGTAAGTGGTGGAGGGATGCCTTCTTTATTCCTTTAATCTCAGAGCGGAACTATGCTCAGAACATGATGAAGGCTCAGCAAATATTCTTAATGCATTACAACAAAGTCAGAGATTTAAATTTTCTCTCTCTGTGGACACTTTCAGGAATGGGCAGTAATTATGTACTCCTGCTTTAATTATGTCCTATCTAGACACTATTTTCTCTAAAATACTCAAAGTCTAATCTCTCTTGTATATTACAGAAGACCTAGATACATAATGAAGGGGCAAAATGGTGAGAAAGGCAGCATGAATTAGGGAAGAAAGATGGGAACAAGTATCGGTGTTCAAAGATACCAAGAGGCCCAATATATCTATAAGAGAGGAGCTCACGTAGAGTAGAAGGAAGTCAAGTGAGGTTGGTTAAGAGTGGTGACACAACATCAACAGTACTTAGTAACATTAGAAAAA
>NW_023189508.1:1162-1388 GCF_002007445.2 Ailuropoda melanoleuca | reverse complement strand
AGAGAGAGCACAAGCAGGGTGAGGGGCAGAGGGAGAAGCCGACTCCCTGCTGAGCAGGGAGCCCAATGTGGGGCTTGATCCTGGAATTCCGGGATCATGACCTGAGCTGAAGGCAGACACTTAACCGACTGAGACACCCTTATAAGGCGCCCTTATAACTTCATTTTAAACACCAATTTATTATCTTACTTATCATACATGATGGATGGACAATTTTTTAAAGTTT
>NW_023189508.1:0-712 GCF_002007445.2 Ailuropoda melanoleuca | reverse complement strand
TCTGTGAAGTTCTTCATTTCCATCCTCCTACCCAGTACTGGTTGCTGAAAAGATACATTCAAAATGCAACTCTGATTATGTCCCTCTTGCTCAAAACTTTAAAAAACATCTGAAATGGTTCTTAATATGGCACACTAGACCCGGATTATGGTTATTCTTCTCTTCAACGTTATCTTTCTCTAAATTCTGATATATACCTAACTCCATACAGCTACCTGAAGGTCCCTTTCAAAACAAGAAATGCAGCTCCTCTGTGTCTGCAATACCCTGACTTACCTTTCCATTAAGTAATTTAACTATTCTTTCATTCATAAAAACTGTCAGGAGTTTCCTGACACCAGCCCTGTCCCTGGTGTCATCTTAGAGGGGTCTTAGAGGGGTTAATGACTCCTCTAGCAAACACTCTCCACTTATCATAACACTTGTTACCATGTACTGTAATGGTTTCTTTATGTAAGTGTGTTCTAATGCATGACATAATGAGCCCTCTAAAAAAGGAAATTCCTCATTTTGATATTGTCATTTATTAAACACCTGGTAATATTTAATAAATATTTCTCAAACACAAAATACACCAGTATTCTTGAGTGAGGGCCAGAAACTAGGGAAACAAAGACTTTCATTTCTTCCCCTTCCACGAACTTTTCTCTATAGCATTTATTACTCCCCTAACATTATGTCAACTTAATATTCTACAGTTTTTACTTTATTT
>NW_023189507.1:0-586 GCF_002007445.2 Ailuropoda melanoleuca | reverse complement strand
AATATCCTCGTGTTTTACAATTATTATTTTTCCTTTTTGCTGTTCATTTGAGACTTTTCTTACCCTGTTTTCCAAATTGTTGATTTATTCTTATGTGTAATATAATATGCCATCAATTCCCCCAGTGTTNTCCCCCAGTGTTTTATTCATTTCAGTTATTATATTCTTCAGCTCTGATTCATTCTTTTATTTTTGTTTTCTCAATGTCTTTAAGCTCTCTTCTCATCAATTATTCTTTGAGCATCTCTATGAACATTACTTTGAACTCTGTCAGATCACTTATCTCAATTTCATTTAATTTTTGTGAAGTTTTGTGTTGGTTTTCATTTGGAACATACTTCTCTGTCTCCTCAGTTTGTCTGAATCTCTGTGTTTGCTTTTATGTAATGGGAAGCTGAGCTATGTCTCCTGGTCTTTACTATGTAGAGTTTCCTGTGGGGGCCCAGAAATTCAAACTTCTTGGTCACTAGGCCCAAGTGTTTCAGTGGTATCCCCTGCATGGGCTGCATGTACCCTTCTTTTGTAGCTAAACCACTACTACTGTGGATGTGCTGGTGGGTGGGGCTGGTCTCCAGTGCAGGTGGCT
>NW_023189506.1:0-511 GCF_002007445.2 Ailuropoda melanoleuca | reverse complement strand
AAGACCTTCCAGAATTGCCAGTCACTGACCAATTTTGTAACCACGAAACCAGCCCTACAGGAGATATTAGGAGGGGTTCTATATAAGTAAAAAGGCCCCAAGAGTGATACAGAACAGAAAGTTNCCCAAGAGTGATACAGAACAGAAAGTCACAATCTATAGAAAGAAAGACATTGCTGGCAGCATGTCATCATTAAAATCATATCTCTCAATAATCATTCTCAATGTATATGACCTAAATTCTCCCATTAAATCCACAGAGTGGCAGGGTGGATAAAAAGACATGACCCATCCATTTGCTGCCTACAAGAGACTCATTTTGAACATAAAGATACATTCAGACTGAAAGTAAAGGGATGGAATACCATCTTTCATGCCAATGGACCTCAAAAGATAGCTGGGGTAGCAATTCTCATATCAGAAAGATTGGATTTTAAACAAAAGACTGTAGTTAGAGATAAAGAAGGGCACTATATTATTCTTAAAGGATGTATAAAACAAGTGGCTATGA
>NW_023189505.1:0-1865 GCF_002007445.2 Ailuropoda melanoleuca | reverse complement strand
TAGGGAGAATGGGCACACGGAGGAATATCCCAGGGAAGAGACAGGTTGAGATGGGATGAGGGGAAGGAAGTGCCCTCTTCTCTCTCGAGCATGGAGGAGTGAGGCTTGAGGTTTTCAGGAGTCGTTGAGAAGGATGGAGCCTACTTTGGTGGAATGAGGGACAGGTATGAAGACCGACGAGCCAGAGATAGGAGAGATGTGAGCGGGATGAGTGATTGAGGAGGGAAGATGCAGAAAGGGGCAGGGGTTTGTGGGCAGAGAGGGAAAGCAGTGTTTAGACAAGGTGCAAATCCAGACCGGCCGACCAGAACGGGCCCTGGAGGCTGGTTACCCAGATACGCAGTCGGCCCACCTCTACTGTGATTTCTGTGTTTTAATTTTAATGAACTCCTCCTTAGTACTTTGAAAATTTTATTTTAAGAGGATTTTATATCAGCACCATAAATGGAGGGTCAGTATCAGTTGCCATAAATAGAAAGTAATTATAATATTAAATAAATTAATAAGCAAATAAAGACAAGGAAAACAACACAGAGTTGTTAAATTCCAGCTCAATGCTGCCTGAGGTTCCTCTCTCTGGTGAAGAAGAGCGGGGGGAAGGCGGAAGGAGAGAGGAAAAGTGGCAAGAGAGGCATTTAAAATGGGTTAGCACCAAAAGGGGAGTCTCCCCTGGGTATAATTGAAAGGGAAATGCAAAGTGTCCCTTTACACTGCCTAACACCATCTCCAGGACCACCCTCTGGGAAACGCTGCTCGATGGGGAAGGGAGTCCCGAAACACCCCAGCTTCCTTTCCTTCCTGACTCCCTGTCCCTTCTCCTCCCACAGACTGACAAAGTGACCATCGTTGACCACCACTCTGCCACCGAGTCCTTCATTAAGCACATGGAGAATGAATACCGCTGCCGGGGGGGCTGCCCCGCTGACTGGGTGTGGATCGTGCCCCCCATGTCTGGCAGCATCACCCCGGTCTTCCACCAGGAGATGCTCAACTACCGGCTCACCCCCTCCTTCGAATACCAGGTCCTGCCCCTCCCTGCCTCTTTGGTGCTAATCTTCAATATTTGGGATGCGTGTTCTGCTTCAAGCATGTCCGAGTTCAGACTTGCTCTTTGGCACTCAAGGGCTTCATAGCCAGTGTGGCTGGCGGCTGCCATATTGGCCGGCACAGCTCTAGCTCAAAGACTAATGGGGTCCCCAGGAGAGTGTTTGAGAGGGATCAGGGGCTGAGTGGAAAGGCCTAGCAGGACCACGCAGGGAGACTGGGCCAGCCAGTCTGTGCAAGGACTCCTGTGGTCACCGCCAGCAGAACCAGTCCCTTCAAGGGCTGAAGGTTGGACATAGCTGGGCAGCCGCAAGCACCCAGGAAGTCCTGAGCATCCCCCAGGGGGAGCTAGACCTCCTCACTGCGGTGACCATGGTCCTCTCTTCCCAGCCTGAGCCTTGGAACACCCACGTGTGGAAAGGTACCAATGGGACCCCCACAAAGCGGCGAGCCATCGGCTTCAAGAAGCTGGCGGAGTAAGTCTCATGAAGGAGGCGGGGGTGGGGGTAGAAGTGCCTCCAAACTCAGAGTGCCCCAGAGGAGGAGGCCAGGCAGGTGCTTGTGCCTCTGAGCCCTCATGTGATGTGACGTGATTTCTCCATCTTCTCTGACCGCCTCATGCCTTCTTTGCCTCCAGGTCTGAGATGTGGATGTTGCTTCAACTTTTTTCCTTCCCAGCCTCACATTCCTCACCTCCATGTCCTAAATTCTTGTCTTGGAGGCAATGGCATATTGATTAACCAGCTCTCCTAAAAATAATAACAATAGTACTATTAATAATAATAATAATAATAATAATAATAATAATAATAATAATAATA